>NW_019943265.1:154926-161466 GCF_002910315.2 Salvelinus sp. IW2-2015 | reverse complement strand
AATAAATACTGTTACATTAGTTTGTCAGACAGCCTTAACTTTAGGCTGTTTACTGTCTTACAGAACTAGTATTGAATTGTAATAACGCAGCCAAATATCAGCATTGGAAGGATATCGAATGCTTGGATAGTTTCATCTGAGCCACTGGCTTAAAAACACGTTTATTTTTGGATTAGTTGGACATGTGAATCCAACATTATTTGTTAACTTGTTGATAAGTTAGAAGGCTGTTGTAAAAGTGATATTGAAATGTGTTGAGATGTAGATTTTCTGGCTTTAATTCCAGTTTGTCTACAAATTAACCATTTATGTGTTGGATTCMCGTCTCAATCTCAACCAAGAATCAAAGTTAACGAATAGGGCTAAATCWAATCAAACTKGWTGTAAAGTGCATTCTTTAACTTAGATTTTTGGTTGAGATGGTGACGTGAATCCAACATATTAATGATTAACTTGAAGATAAAATGTGAAATCAAACAAAGCTTGAATTGTCTATKTTTAGTTGAACCCTRGGTTGAATTGAAACAATAACTGTTGATGACTTTGYAAATGCTGTATAGGCCTTAATCRTCTCATTGATGATWCATTTCATTTGCTCTGTTAAACCTACCCTTTGGAATGTACTTAGTTAKTAAGAGATCTCTCAATAATCATTCTCACRATAGCACATTGGTAGTAGTCAGTGACAAGGTTTCGATAGGGGAAGGAAAGGGAAAGGAGGCCTTGGTTGYCAGGTTTGGTAGAGGAAGGAAAGGGAGAGGAGGGTTAGGGTTGCCAGGTTTGGTAGAGGAAGGAAAGGGAGAGCAGGGTTAGGGTTGCCATGTTGGTACTAACCGTACTCCTGGTTGAGTCCCCACAGCTTGATCTTGTTGGCTTCGTGTTGCGCTTTCTTCTTCAACCGACAGGCCCTGTGAACACACAAGTACTGTCAGGAMACACTCCATCAGATAGACAGAAMGATAGAGMTGGAGYTGTTCTGTGGGCCTAACAAYGAATAAACTTCTCTTCCTCCCTCTGTACCTGGAAGCTAGTTTGTTCTTCTCTTTGCGGGAGCGTGCCCTGGCCACAACAGGCAGGTCGTTAACAGGACCCATCCCATCTATGGTGGCGTTGAGCTTCTGCAGCTGTTCGCCGATGTTTGTGAGCTTCACRGGGTTAGGGGTCAGGTCGCTGGCGTCCGTCTTCCTCGCTTTACGCCTTCCCTTCTTTCCTGAGGGGAGAGGGATGAGTTACAAACCAGCTGTGGAGCACTAAGCACTCAGAATAAGTTCATTATAACGACCACAGAGGAAGAAGAAGTGAMGAGGTAGGGTGCCTACCCACTCTAGATAGTGTACTAGGTAGTTTACAAGATGTGTGCTAGGTAGTTCTAGTGTGCTTACCCTCTCTGCGGTATAGGGTACTAGGTAGGGTGCTAGTGTGCTTACCCTCTCTGCGGTATGAGGGTACTAGGTAGGGTGCTAGAGGCTCCAGGAGAGAGACCGATCGGACCTCCCCTCCAGTCTTCTCTGTCTCCCAGAGTCCCGTGCGTGAGCGTGGCGGTACTCCCAGAAACACCTTCTCTTCTGGGCCGTTCCCTGGACCACACCCCCGCTCGTTGGTTCACACCTCTGGAGAGGGACGTCAGAGATGATACACACACACACACACACCACACAGCCCCCCCGAATAAGAAAATATATGTCAACGATAACAAACTAAATGCTCCTCTATATAAAAAATCACACAAAAAAATAAGAAGATCCTCATATGCAGCAGGTTCTTTCCCAATCCACTCCAGTGATCTCAAATTCCTCCAGTCAGCTCTTCATGTCCGCTGTTCCCTGTAAACTGGGCTTCGCACCCTGGCTTTCAACTAGACTGGTCTGCTTCAGACAGAGCCCTACTGCTGGTTATGTAGCTAGTGGTGTAACGGTGGTGTGCTGTGTGTGTGGGGGGGGGGGTGTCTCAACCAACCTTGACTTACAAAGGGAATAACCAGCCAGACACCACAACACACACACACACACACACACACACACACACCACACCACACACACACACACACACACACCACACACACACACACACACACACACACCACACACACACACACACACACACACACCACAGGAGCACGCACACATACCGCTCACTCTCGCTCTCACATACACAGCCAGACCAGTGGGAGGCTGCTGGGGAGGACGGCTCATAATAATGTCTGGAACGGGCAACATGGAATGTTATCAAACACCTGGGAAAACGCATGTTTGATCTACTGGGATACTATTCCACTGATTCTGCTCCAGCCTTTACCATCAGTCTGTCCTCCCCAATTAAGGTGCCACCAACCTCCTGTTGAGCCAGACACACACACTCGCCACGACAAACACACACACCCACATACTCCGCCCAGCAGCCACACACACACCACACACCACACACAACACACACTACACACACACACACACACACACACACACACACACACACCACACACAACACACCTACACACACACACACACGCTCTGAGAGATAGTCAAGGCCCAATATCACCTCCACCCTCACCTGACACCTCTAGACCCACTCAATTGCTTACGCCCATAGGTCCACAGCCGACGCAATCACATTCACACTTGCCCAACCCATTCTGGACAAGAGGACCTATGCGAGAATAAGCTGTTTCATCGACTACAGCTCAGGCATTTAATCTACCATAGTACTCTCCAAACCCGTCATCCAAGCTCTAGACCCTGGGTCACGACTAGAGGATCGGACCGATTAATTAGGGCGATTACAAGTTTTCATAACAATCTTGAATTTTTTAATATATTTTTTTTACACCTTTATTTAACTAGGCAAGTTCAGTTTAGAAACACATTCTTATTTTCAATGACGCCTTAGGAACGTGGTTAACTGCCTGTTCAGGGCAGAACGACAGATTTTTACTTGTTCAGCGTCGGGGAATTCGTTTTTGCAACCTTCCGGTTACTAGTCCAACGCTCTAACCACCTGGCCTTACATTGCACTCCACGAGGAGCTGCGTGGCAGCTGACTACCTGTTACGCTGAGGGCAGCAAGAAGCCAAGGTAAAGTTGCTAGCTAGCATTAAAACTTTTTATAAAAAAAACAATAATCATTCACTTATCACTAGTTAACTACACATGGTTTGATTGATATTACTAGTTTATCTAAGCGTGTCTTGCGTTTGATATAAGCGATGCGGTGCCGTTAATTTCTTCATCGAATTCACAGCCTACTTTCGGCCAAACGGGTGATGATTTGAGCCTGTGTTGCACCAGACCTAACCATAAACATCATGCCTTTCTTTAAAATCAATTACACAAGTATATATTTTTTAAACCTGCTATTTAGTTTAATATTTGCCTGCCAACATGAATTTCTTTAATTAGGGAAAATTGTGTCACTTCTCTGCGTTGTAGGGTTATGCAGCAGTTTGGGCCGCCTGGCTCGTTGCGAACTGTGTGAAGTCCATTTTATTCCTAACAAAGACCATAATTAATCTGCCAGAATTGTACATATTTATTGACATAACATTGAAGGTTGTACAATTGTAAAAAAACAAAAAAAAAGGCCCAAAATAAATTTTTAAGGACTGTTTAAGGGGGATTTTCTTGCCACTCGTTAGATTAAATACGGAACGGTTCCGTATTTCACTGAAAGAATAAACGTTTTGTTTCGAAATGATAGTTTCCGGAATTTGACCATATTAATGACCAAAGGCTCATATTTTCTGTGTTGTTTTTATGTATAATTAGGTCTTATTTGATATTTTGAGAGAGCAGTCTGACTGAGCGATGGGTAGCAGCAGCAGGCTCGTACGGCTTTCATTCAAACAGCACTTTTCATGCTTTTGCCAGCAGGCTCTTCCAATGCTTTCAAGCATTGAGCTGTTTATCTCGGGAGCCTAATCAACTCCCGAGATTAGGCCTGTTGTAACCTATTGTGAAATGGCAGGCTCGTTTAGCGGGGTCGCGCTAATAGCGTTTCAATCGGTGACGTCAACTCGCTCTGAGACTTGGAGTAGTTGTTCCCCTTTGCTCTGCAAGGGCCGCGTTTTGTTGGAAGCGATGGCGGTAAACGATGCTTCGAGGGTGGCTGTTGTCGATGTGTTCCTGGTTCGAGCCAGGTAGGGGCGAGGAGAGGGACGGAAGCTATACTGTTACACTAGCAATTACTAAAGTGCCTATTAAGAGAACATCCAATAGTCATAAGGTTAATAAATACAAATTGGTTTAGAGAGAAATAGGTACTATAATTTCCTTATAATAAACTACAACCTAAAACTTCTTACCTGGGAATATTTTGAAAGACTTCATGTTAAAAGGAAACACCAGCTTTCATATATTCTTTCATGTTCTGAGCAGGAACTTAAACGTTAGCTTTCTTACATGGCACATATTGCACTTATAAGTGTTCAATTCAGTATTGTTGTATTTTATTGTCATTATTACAAATAAATAAAATAAATAAAATCGGCCATTAATCCGTATCGGCTTTTTTTGGTCCTCCAATAATCGGTACGGTGTTGAAAATCATAATCGTCGGCCTCTAGACCCGCCCTGTGCAACTGGGTCATGGACTTCCTGACGGGCCGGCACCAGGTTGTGAGGGTAGGTAACAACATCTCCCCCCCGCTGATCCTCAACACTGGGGCCCCACAAGGGTGCGTTCTCAGCCCTCTCCTGTACTCCCTGTTCACCCACGACTGCGTGGCCATGCACGCCTCCAACTCAATCATCAAGTTTGCAGACGACACTACAGTGGTAGGGTTTACCACGACGAGACGGCCTACAGGGAGGAGGTGAGGGCCTCGGAGTGGGTGTCAGGAAAATAACCTCACACTCAACGTCACAAAACAAAGGAGATGATCGTGGACTTCGGAAACAGCAGAGTGAACACCCCCTATCCACATTGACGGGACAGTAGTGGAGAGTGGTAGAAAGTTTTAAGTGTCCTCGACGTACACATCACGGACAAACTGAAATGGTCCACACCACACAGACAGCGTTGTGAAGAAGGCGCAGCAGCGCCTCTTCAACCTCAGGAGGCTGAAGAAATTTGGCTTGTCACCAAAAACACTCAAACTTTTACAGTGCACAATCGAGAGCATCCTGTCGGCTGTATCACCGCCTGGTATGCAACTGCTCCGCCCACAACCGTAAGGCTCTCCAGAGGGTATGTGAGCTGCACAACGCATCCCCGGGGCAAACTACCTGTCTCTAGGACACCTACACCACCCGATGTCACAGGAAGGCCAAAAGATCACCAAGGACAAACAACCACCCGAGCCACTGCCTGTTCACCCCGCTATCATCCAGAAGGCGAAGTCAGTACAGGTGCATCAAAGCTGGACGAGAGACTGAAAACAGCTTCTATCTCAAGGCATCAGACTGTTAAACAACCATTCACTAATATTGAGTGGGCTGCCAACATACTGACTCAACTCTCAGCCATTTTAATAATAAAGAATTGATGTAATAAATGTATCACTAGCACTTTAAACAATGCCACTTTATATAATGTTTACATACCCTACATTACTCATCTCATATTATATACTGTACTCTATACCATCCACTGCATCTTGCCTATCCGTTCTATCATCACTCATTCATATATTTTTTTATGTACATATTCTTATTCATTCCTCTACACTTGTGTGTATAAGTATTGTTGTGAAATTGTTAGGTTAGATTACTTCGTTGATTACTGCATTGTCGGAACTAGAAGCACAAGCATTTCGCTACGCATTAACATCTGCTAACCATGTGTATGTGACAAATAACATTTGATGTGATTTGATTTGCCAGACAAACACACACACATCCGCCAGACACAAATAACACACACACCGCAGACCACACAGACAATCCACACACACCACCACCTCCCAACAAAACCCCAACTCGCCAGACAACACACACACACAAACACTAGAGGTCGACATTCCGATTAATCGGGGCCGATTTCAAGTTTTCATACAATCGGAAATCGGTATTTTTGTGGCGTCGATTTGCATATTATTATTATATATTTTTTTTTACACCTTTATTTAATCTTTATTTAACTAGGCAAGTCAGTTAAGAAAACATTTTCTTGCTTCATTGCACGCAGAGTCAGGGTATATGCAACAGTTTGGGCCGCCTGGCTCTTTGCGAACTAATTTGCCAGAATTTTTACGTAATTATGACATAACATTGAAGGTTGTTCAATGTAACAGGAATATTTAGACTCATGGATGCCATCCGTTAGATAAAATACGGAACGGAATAAACGTTTTGTTTTCGAGGTGATAGTTTCCGGATTAGTCAAGGTATATATGGTTAGAGAAATAAGTCGACGCGTTATAATTCCTGTAATAACTTCGGCTGAACTTGAAAGGGGTTCCTTCGTTATTTTTACCGTTCATGTCTTCCATAGAGAATGTCTTGATCTACTTCAAATAAGGTCTGTGTTTCGTGCAGGCTTAAACCGCCTCGGACGTTTGATACCCGTGTAAAATCTCACTAGGATAAGGTAACGGGGTGATCTCTCTTC
>NW_019943265.1:137419-154276 GCF_002910315.2 Salvelinus sp. IW2-2015 | reverse complement strand
TTATCCATTGTCACTTCAGAAGCTGTGCTGTGTGTGTGTTGTATTTATTGTATTATATTAAGTTAAAATTAAAAGTTTCAATTGTTTCATTCAGTATTGTTGCAATTATCATTATTACAAAATGTGTGTGTGTTGTGTATGATATATATATATAATACATTTTTGTCCTCCAATAATCCGTATCGCGTTGAAAAAATCAAAACCGTCGACCTCTGTTCGAGGACATACTCTGAGCTGCCTCGGCGTGTTCTCCACCACCACTAAAGGCGTTTACCCAGTCAGTCGTTCTGTAACCTTGCAGTGACTGTCAGATTGCTCCATGCTCTCCAACTACTTTCTTCAGACGGCACGGAGAGCAAGGGGAATCTTTCTCCGGTGGGCATACCACAGGGTGCGTCTGGTCAAGTGAATGCGTACATTCTCCTTGATAATCCTATTCCTAAAAACAATCAGTCCAACCTCCTCCAGTACATTTCTGTCCTTACTGGCTCTGTCACATGATGGAAGAACTCAGCTTGATGAGCTCCATTCTAAACATGCTTAAGACCTAGCACTGCAGTGCTCTAGTGTCAACAACATTAAAAAGTCCAACATCGTGTCACTTCTTTTTATTTTGCATTGAAAGTGCATTGTCCTTTTACGGGGAGTGCTCAACCACCATAACCAGTCAGTTGCGCGTGGTGGCTGTAGCTCACAACTCAATGTCAAAGCTGCACGGGTACTTATTCAGAAGGAATAAATGTTTACTTGTGCACGCACCAGTGTCTAGATTTGAACTTTAGCTCTGTGCCTTGTGTTCCTATCTCAATTGTCACATAAGGCTTGCTCTGTCTCTGATATTGACTTTTCTGCTGTCACTGAATCAATAACAGTTCATCAGCGTTTGACTCTCTTGATTGACTTTCACTTCACTACTGTGTGTACGTTTTTCCACGTAAGCCTCGCACACTTTTGCAAAGTGATTCCATTTTCCCACATTTAGACACTGTTTGCCTTTAGCTGGCAATTCCTTGTTCGCCATGCACTTGTATCCGCAACATCCACATGTTTTGGGGCGGTTTTGAGTCTTGATCGCTCGTGTTTTGAGTATGCTCTCTTCTCTGTTCTCAAAACCCCCTCTCGTGCCACGGAGGTGTGCTTGATGTCTGCCTGACTGCCCCCCGGTGCACTGCTTGTTCACGTGATGCCGCTCGTGTACACACGCGAAAATGGTTTTCATCTGAGCCAGTGCTACCGTGAGATCTGCTATGTCGATAGCTTTGTCCAACGTTACCTCAGACCCAACAGTCAACAGTTTCTTCTCTCACTCCAGCGTGAGTTATTCAAATACAATACGGTCCCTGACATCTATCCGTTGTTTGCCATTATCAGTCTTTCACAAAGCGACGTAGACTCGTACAAAACTGTTCAAAAGACTATTAGTTCCCTGTACTTTCTCATGGAAATTTGTACCAAAGGTACTGAAACATACTACGATCGTTTTTGGAAGCATAGTTGTGCCGAAGACCAATACTGTCTTGTTTTGCACACTTTGCTCACAAAAATAAAAAATGCAGTACTACAGGATATTTCTTAACGTAGCTCTTTATTAGCAGCTATAAACTGGCATGTTCACGGATCGCCAACAACAGAATCAAAAACTGACATGACCTAAACCATTTGGTGGTTCTTAACCAATCATAGCACAGTTATGATATGGCGGTTAAAATGCATCCAATTAATAATTCAGTATGTTACACATATTGAAATATACAGTCGCCCTACGATTGATCAGCTTGGTGACAATGAGGATTTTCGGCGTTAACGCAAAACGAGTTGCATGCGAAGTCACAAGCCAAAAACTAACTAGATAGCCAGCTCAACTGTCAAGTAACGCACAGTAGCGATGGATTCGAAGAAACAACCCCTACCCACTTTGCCCCTGATGACAGAACTGATTCAACTTCTGTCTTGTACTGTCTGTACTCGATAGTAAGATGGGCTACAATATAGCTAGCTGGCTAGTCAAGTCTTAGGCCGCCATATGCTGGCTGGCTATTCAATCAATCAATCAATGTTTATTTGTATATAGCCCCTTCGTGACATTGCAAGCTATACTCTCGAAATGTGCTGTACAGACACCAGCCTAAAACCCCCAAACAGCAAGCAATGCAGGTGTAGAAGCACGGTGGCTAGGAAAAACTCCCTAGAAAGGCCAAAACCTAGGAGAAGAACCTAGAGAGGAAACCAGGCTATGAGGGGTTGGCCAGTCCTCTTTGCTGTGCGGGTGGAGATTATAACAGAACTATGCAAGATGTTCAAAATGTTTCATAAGTGACAAGCATGGTCAAATAATAATCATGAATAATTTTCAGTTGGCTTTTCATAGCCGATCATCTAAGAGTTGAAAACAAGCAGGTCTGGGACAGTGCTGGTTCCATAACCGCAGGCAGAACAGTAAACTGGGAATAGCAGCAGGGCAGCGGACTGGGGACAGCAAGAGTCACCAGTGCAGGCGGTGTCTGACGTATGGTCCTAGGCGCACGGTCTCTCCGCGAGAAAGTAAAGAGAGAAGGAGAATAATCAGAGGAGCCAAGATTTTCAAAATGTTCATAAATGACAAGCATGGTCAAATAATAATCAGGAATAATAATCGTCATGGCTTTTCATAGCCGATCATTAAGAGTTGAAAACAGCAGTCTGGACAGGGTAGGGTTCCCTAACCGCAGGCAGAACAGTTGAAACTGGAATAGCAGCAAGGCCAGGGACTGGGGACAGCAAGGTGTCATCATGCCCGGTAGTCCTGACGTATGGTCCTAGGGCTCAGTGCCGAGAGAGAGAAAGAGAGAAGGAGAGAATTAGAGAGAGCATACTTAAATTCACACAGGACACTGGATAAGACAGGAGAAGTACTCCAGGTAACCAACTGACCCTAGCCCCCGACACATAAACTACTGCAGCATAAATACTGGAGCTGAGACAGGAGGGTCAGGAGACACTGTGGCCCCATCCGATGAACCCCGGACAGGGCAAACAGGAAGGATATAACCCCACCCACTTGCCAAAGCCAGCCCCCACACAACTAGAGGGAAACTTCAACCACCAACTTACAATCCTGAGACAAGGCCGAGTATAGCCACAAAGATCTCCACCACAGCACAAACCAAGGGGGGGCGCCAACCCAGACAGAGATCACGTCAGTAACTCAACCCACTCAAGTGACGCACCCCTCCTAGGGACGGCATGAAAGAGCACCAGAAGCCAGTGACTCAGCCCTGTAAAGGGTTAGAGGCAGAGAATCCCAGTGGAGAGAGGGGAACCGGCCGGCAGAGACAGCAAGGGCGGTTCGTTGCTCCAGAGCCTTTCCGTTCACCTTCACACTCCTGGGCCAGACTACACTCAATCATATGACCACTGAAGAGTAAGTCTTCAGTAAAGACTTAAAGGTGAGACCGAGTCTGCGTCTCTCACATGGGTAGGCAGACTGTTCCATAAAAATGGAGATCTATAGGAGAAAGCCCTGCCTCCGCACTGTTTGCTTAGAAATTCTAGGGAGACAATTAGGAGGCCTGCGTCTTGTGACGTAGCGTACGTATTGTAGTACGGCAGGACCAACTCGAAAGATAGGTAGGAGCAAGCCCATGTAACGCTTTATAGGTTAACATAAAACCTTGAAATCAGCCCTTGCCTTAACAGGAAGCCAGTGTAGGGAAGCTAGCACTGGAGTAATATGATCAAATTTCTAGGTTCTAGTCAGGATTCTAGCAGCCGTATTTAGCACTAACTGAAGTTTATTTAGTGCTTTATCCGGGTAGCCGGAAAGTAGAGCATTGCAGTAGTCTAACCTAGAAGTAACAAATGCATGGATTAATTTTTCTGCATCATTTTTGGACAGAACATTTCTGATTTTTGCAATGTTACGTAGATGGAAAAAAGCTGTCCTTGAAACAGTCTTGATATGTTCGTCAAAAGAGAGATCAGGGTCAAGAGTAACGCCGAGGTCCTTCACAGTTTTATTTGAGACGACTTTACAACCATCAAGATTAATTGTCAGATTTAACAGAAGATCTCTTTGTTTCTTGGGACCTAGAACAAGCATCTCTGTTTTGTCCGAGTTTAAAAGTAGAAAGTTTTCAGCCATCCACTTCCTTATGTCTGAAACACAGGCTTCTAGCGAGGGCAATTTTGGGGTTTCACCACGTTTCATTGAAATGTACAGCTGTGTGTCATCCGCATAGCAGTGAAAGTTAACATTATGTTTTCGAATAACATCCCCAAGAGGTAAAATATATAGTGAAAACAATAGTGGTCCTAAAACGGAACCTTGAGGAACACCGAAATGTACAGTTGATTTGTCAGAGGACAAACCATTCACAGAGACAAACTGATATCTTTCCGACAGGTAAGATCTAAACCAGGCCAGAACTTGTCCGTGTAGACCAATTTGGGTTTCCAGTCTCTCCAAAAGAATGTGATGATCGATGGTGTCAAAGGCAGCACTAAGGTCTAGTAGCACGAGGACAGATGCAGAGCCTCGGTCTGACGCCATTAAAAGGTCATTTACCACCTTCACAAGTGCAGTCTCAGTGCTATGATGGGGTCTAAAACCAGACTGAAGCATTTCGTATACATTGTTTGTCTTCAGGAAGGCAGTGAGTTGCTGCGCAACAGCTTTTTCTAAAATTTTTGAGAGGAATGGAAGATTCGATATAGGCTGATAGTTTTTTATATTTTCCGGGTCCAGGTTTGGCTTTTTCAAGAGAGGCTTTATTACTGCCACTTTTAGTGAGTTTGGTACACATCCGGTGGATAGAGAGCCGTTTATTATGTTCAACATAGGAGGGCCAAGCACAGGAAGCAGCTCTTTCAGTAGTTTAGTAGGAATAGGATCCAGTATGCAGCTTGAAGGTTTAGAGGCCATGATTATTTTCATCATTGTGTCAAGAGATATAGTACTAAAACACTTAAGTGTCTCTCCCAATCCCAGGCCCTGGCAGAGCTGTGCAGATCCAGGACAGCTAAGCCCTGGAGGAATACGCAGATTTAAAGAGGAGCCCGTAATTTGCTTTCTGATGATCATGATCTTTTCCTCAAAGAAGTTCATGAATTTATTACTGCTGAAGTGAAAGCCATCCTCTCTTGGGGAATGCTGCTTTTTAGTTAGCTTTGCAACAGTATCAAAAAKAAATTTTGGATTGTTCTTATTTTCCTCAATTAAGTTGGAAAMGTAGGATGATCGAGCAGCAGTGAGGGCTCTTCGGTACTGCACGGTACTGTCTTTCCAAGCTAGTCGGAAGACTTCCAGTTTGGTGTGGCGCCATTTCCATTCCAATTTTCCGGAAGCTTGCTTCAAAGCTCGGGTATTTTCTGTATACCAGGGAGCTAGTTTCTTATGACAAATGTTATTCGTTTTTAGGGGTGCAACTGCATCTAGGGTATTGCGCAAGGTTAAATTGAGTTCCTCAGTTAGGTGGTTAACTGATTTTTGTCCTCTGACGTCCTTGGGTAGGCAGAAGGAGTCTGGAAGGGCATCAAGGAATTTTTGTGTCGTCTGAGAATTTATAGCACGACTTTTGATGCTCCTTGGTTGGGGTCTGAGCAGATTATTTGTTGCGATTGCAAACGTAATAAAATGGTGGTCCGATAGTCCAGGATTATGAGGAAAAACATTAAGATCTACAACATTTATTCCATGGGACAAAACTAGGTCCAGAGTATGACTGTGGCAGTGAGTAGGTCCAGAGACATGTTGGACAAAACCCACTGAGTCGATGATGGCTCCGAAAGCCTTTTGGAGTGGGTCTGTGGACTTCTCCATATGAATATTAAAATCACCAAAAATTAGAATATGATCTGCTATGACTACAAGGTCTGATAGGAATTCAGGGAACTCAGWGAGGAACGCTGTATATGGCCCAGGAGGCCTGTAAACAGTAGCTATAAAAAGTGATTGAGTAGGCTGCATAGATTTCATGACTAGAAGCTCAAAAGACGAAAACGTAATTTTTTTTTTTGTAAATTGAAATTTGCTATCGTAAATGTTAGCAACACCTCCGCCTTTGCGGGATGCACGGGGGATATGGTCACTAGTGTAACCAGGAGGTGAGGCCTCGTTTAACACAGTAAATTCATCAGGCTTAAGCCATGTTTCAGTCAGGCCAATCACATCAAGATTATGATCAGTGATTAGTTCATTGACTATAACTGCCTTTGAAGTGAGGGATCTAACATTAAGTAACCCTATTTTGAGATGTGAGGTCTCACGATCTCTTTCAATAATGGCAGGAATGGAGGAGGTCTTTATCCTAATGAGATTGCTAAGGCGAACACCGCCATGTTTAGTTTTGCCCAACCTAGGTCGAGGCACAGACACAGTCTCAATGGGGATGGCTGAGCTGACTACACTGACTGTGCTATTGGCAGACTCCACTAAGCTGGCAGGTTGGCTAACAGCCTGCTGCCTGGCCTGCACCCTATTTCATTGTGGAGCTAGAGGAGTTAGAGCCCTATCTATGTTAGTAGATAAGATGAGCGGTTTTCACCGCTCTGACACACTTCAGAAGATAAAGGTCATCACTTTTCAGGGGATTGTCAGGAAGTTAATTTGAGGGAAAATAAATGATATACCAACTTGTGACTGCAGTGATACTGTATGCACCGGTTTCCCAGACCAGATTGAACCTGTTCCTGGACGAAAAGGATGGAATTGTTCCTGGACTAAAAGGATGAAGCGATTCCTGGACTAAAAGGATTGAAGCTGTCCTGGACTAAAAGGCTTGAACCTGTTCCTGGACTAAAAGGCTTGAAGCTATTCCTGGACTAAAAGGCTTGAACCTGTTCCTGGACTAAAAGGTTTGAACTGTTCCTGGACTAAAAGGATTGAAGCTATTCCTGGACTAAAAGGATTGAACCTGTTCCTGGACTAAAAGATGGAACCTGTTCCTGGACTAAAAGGATTGAACCTGTCCTGGACTAAAAGGCTTGAACCTGTTCCTGGACTAAAAGGATTGAACCTGTTCCTGGACTAAAAGGATGGAACCTGTTCCTGGACTAAAAGGGATTGAACCTGTTCCTGGACTAAAAGGCTGAACCTGTTCCTGGACTAAAAGGATTGAACCTGTTCCTGGACTAAAAGGATTGAACCTGTTCCTGGACTAAAAGGATTGAACCTGTTCCTGGACTAAAAGGATTGAAGCTTTCCTGGACTAAAATAATTGAACCTATAAATGGACTAAAATAATTTTAAATATTCATGGACTAAACAATGTCAAAATAACACCAGCCTAAAACGTACTATACAGTTTGAATAAAGTGTTGAATTGATCTGGGTGTGAGGATCCATTGGTTCATCTCATAGTGTTGGGGGACAGAGGTCTCTTCATGACTGCTGGGTTGATAGCAGTGGAACCTCCCTGCCGGGCCAGCTCATACAGGAAGGAGTTAGCTTCATGGTCTTCACAGTTGAAAGAGATAGTGRGGACTGGTACTGGAGCCAACAAGCCTCATCTGCTCCAGAATGGTCCTGGTTGGCTGAGGGTGGTTCACAACTAACATCATCAGCACAGAGGTCAAACACCAGAGTTTAAACACCAGAGGTCAAACA
Organism: Salvelinus sp. IW2-2015; assembly: GCF_002910315.2. Classification (NCBI taxonomy): domain Eukaryota; kingdom Metazoa; phylum Chordata; class Actinopteri; order Salmoniformes; family Salmonidae; genus Salvelinus; species Salvelinus sp. IW2-2015. The sequence goes on along the minus strand of NW_019943265.1, from coordinate 146,694 downwards.
CTGGAGGTCAAYCACCATAAGACAAACAATTAGGGACTCCTGTATAGATCATTGGTTTCTATTGTAGTCTCAGATTGTCTTCTATGGAGAGAATCCCATGGACCAGTCAACAGGAGAAGGTGACCTTTGAACTTGCATTAAAATCAAAAGCCGCAGGGCTCTATTTGTGTCTGGCGCTAAGGTGGCGCAACTGTCAAATGCACGTCAGTTTGCAATTTCCTCATGTAAAACTCTGGTGCACTGGCATTTTTCAATTTACCTGTCTAACATCAGCTCACTTACGCTGAGGGGGGAGGGGTGGCAATATTTGAGGTGTGTCCTTAAAAAACAAGCGCAAAAGGGACAATTTCATGCAGCGCTATTGGGACGTTTTAAGACTTTAACGGTGTTAACGGTAACACAGCTGATAATGGCATGGATGTTGTGAATGGAAGTGCAGCCTATCCAGCCATGACAGTGTCTATGGAAAGAGAGATGTTCCTCTTGTGCCGTTGAATCTCCTATTTAGAAACATAGAAAAAACAATTGGTCAACAACAATATAGAATCTAAACAGAGTGATGAACGCATCAAAGTTGAAGAGATTATAGAGTCTATCAAACATATAAAGAACAATAAATCACCAGGTGTTGATGGAATTCCTTCAGAATTTTACAAATTATTTTCTGAACAAGGAGCTCCCTTGTTCCCTTACTATTTGAAGTATTTTTTAGAGCGTATTAAAAACAATGTTTCCCTCCTGCAATGAGTCAGGGGTTAATAACACTGATACCTAAGCCTAAAAAATAAGTGCTGCTCATCGATAACTGGCATCCAATTTGTCTTCTTAATAATGACTATAAGATATTACTTGCAAAAATAATTAAAGAAGCCCTGGATGCAATCATTGATGAAACACAGTCTCATCATCCTCTAGATAAATCAGCTCCCAGGGTACAGCAGCCAAATCATTTAGAAATAGCTCATGATTAAATGTTTTCAAATTTCTCTTGACCACAATCCTAGGGGGTTTCTTTGGAACCTTGGTTATGGTCACAATATTATGGTCTGTCCAGKCCACTGGCATTGATCTGGCTTTTAAGCATTGCAATGGTATATTACAGAAAATCAGATCAATGCATGTGTCTGAACGATGACCCAACTTAATTGATGATCTATTAGTATCATTAACCATTTTGTTTCAAACCACAGTTCTTGGCATATCTCATCAATTTTGTTCTATTCMAATTATTGTGATCCTTCRAATTTATATTAAAATCACCCAAGATAAATACATCTCTGTTGCTATCTGTGGCCTGGTCAAACCCAGTACATAYGTCATCCAGATAGGACACCGTAGAGTTAGGAGGTCTATACACACATCCMACCAATATGGGTGCCTGGTGAGGCAGATGTACCTGAGCCCATAGTGCCTCTATTTGACATACATTCACAAATGTAAATTTACAAACAAAAAAACACATTTTCTTACACTACAAAAAGAAATTGAACTGTATTTTAAGACAACTAAATACTCTACTAACAAAAAAGCTGTTAGAATTATAAGTGTATGTATGTCCCTTAYGGTCCTTGTGTAATGTAATATTGTACCCCCTAGCTCAATTGCCCTTTGTATATTATCCATATATACTTGTGCTCCCTCATGTACTTCCTGTATTGATTTGTTGTTAATAAAAAAAAGTTAAAAAAATTCGAACACAGCATTTATCATTGGTCCCTAACCGGACGCAACACCCAGCGTATGGGTAGCCGTTTGGGTCAAATTATAATTTGACATGTCAAATAACACGATTCTATTATAGAATGTTGTGTGTGCAAGCCAAGCGCCACCACTACAATAGCACTGTCAAAGTTGTCCAAAATAATTCTGCAAACAAGCACCCACACCGGCCACAATGTGTTTACAATACCACGTTGGTAATAACGCATTATTTGTTCGAAKCGAATGGGAAAATGTCTGTGTGAGCATTTGAAATAAGATCAGGATCAAACGCGCCGGATCAAAACTGTTTGGAAATATGTTTGATACAGATGTTATTAGCAACCTCTGGGGTAGCTAGTTAGCTTTAGCTTGGTACCTAGCTAGCATCAATGCAACCAGCCTGAAAGCAATGACCAGTATAAACTGCAGTCATTTTCAATATTCTTAGCAATGATTTAGGYATRCWTGTGAGTAAGTATTAGCTAGGTAGCCACTTGTTGTTCGCCTATTGAAATCGAACTTCAATTCATGAAAATAACTAGCTAGCCAGCTACTTAACCCTGTTGACCAAAGCTAACGTTATAAGCAGCCAGCTAGCTTCATCTGGCTACAGAGGCGTGAACCGGACCGTGTTGTGCTGTGAAGCTAGCCACAATAAGGATTATCCACGATAGTGGAATTTGCAGTTTGCCTTCAAATTAAAAGTCCCCATTTGAAAGTGACACAGAAGGTTACATAATTGGTGGAATCATGCCATATTAAGACTAGATAATATTTAACAAGGTTAGAGGGCTGGAATTATGGAGCAATAAAATAGCGTACCAGTCTGCTCGGTTACACCCACAGAACGCAACTTTTTACGCAAATATTAGCGTCGTAGCTCATATTGTGTGACTTTGACTGTGGGAAAGTCCTCAGAGTTGTCAGACTCCAAAACATACACTTAGTATTGTTTTTTCTCTGGAATAGTGTTCAATACACATAGTAGGTTGACAGGTACAATAAATGTGGCTCAATTCACAGTGGTTTCAGAGTCCCGCAAAAAGAGCTATGAAACGAATGTTCTGTGGGTGTCACTGAGTAGACTGATATCCAATGTCATTGATCCCCAATCCATAGATAAGGCTGTAAAGTGAAATAAATATGCCCACAATGCAATTCTAAAGTCTAATACATCCACAGTGTGATTTCAACAGATTTTTGTCAAATTAACAATTTATTGTCTTTTGTTGAATTTATATAACATTCCAACCTCGTTTAGCATGATCTATTCCATTAAGGCATGATTCCACTATTCGTATTCATTTGCAACACTTTCAATTAGACATGAGGGGGCGCACAATTGYTCCAACGTCGTCCGGGGTAGGTCGWCATTGTAACTAATAATTTGTTCTTAACTGACTTGCCTAGTTAAATTAAGGTTCAATAGAATATATATATATTTATTTATTATTTAAATGAATGAAGGCGAACAGCAAATTTCACTATTTAGGCTAATCCTTATTGTGGCTAGCTTCACATAGGTGTGGTCTGACCATTAACTGTTTTATAAATAAGGGGTATTTTAGATGATGACACCTAGCTAGATAGTTAGRTAGCTATCGCTGCTGAAACAGATCATGCCGTTTTGCTATGTTTTTGGGGAAGAACATTGTTTGTGTCCATCAGCTAGCTAGCTTTTTATAACCAGCACCGTCCATAGCTTGGAGAAGTGTGTCTGCTGTCGTGCGGCACCGGCCGGTGAGCGAGACCAAACTTTACCGGCAATCATAGCACACGTATCCGTGAATCGTTGTGACATATGAAATACGAGTGATAGTGTAATCAATGTGTAATAARTACATAAACAATGAATGAACGTGTTAAATGATTACATGACGTGAGAGTCATATTCAGGTCCTGYTTGGTCAACAAGCTTATTTGACGCTTCAAATAGTGTTAAACGGCGTTCCATACCGGCGAGCTAAATCAAGTGCACCCCACTTTACACAGGCAAAGGGCTTATTCTGATTGGTTAAAGAAAGCCGGATGGCTGGCTAGGGGTTGATGACCCTTCGTGAACGCCGACTATTTTGTGTATATGACGAATAAATAGGATCAGTAATGTGAAATCCCTATAAGGTGAACAATTTTAAACATCCAGTTTGTATTTGATTTAGCAAAGCGTTAATTTAGAACTGTCTGTGAGAAAATCTTGTGGAATATTACGGTTGAGCACCCCTAGTTACGTAATGGGTTAGCTTATCATTACTGTACAGCGGAAGGAGGAGGACGTCAATATACAACAGCGTATTTATCCCAACAGGAGAAATCCATACTATGTGGCTACCTAGTTAACTACCAAGTTAAAAATCCACGACACAATGCAAGGTATGTGTACCAAATTGTACAGGTTTATTGCGAGCATATTTTAGAGTGTCCGATGATACTGCATGTTTTGCTGCCATCTTCTGAGATGACAGGTGGTGATGGTGATGGCAGTCTAGCCTAATGGGCGCAAAATAAATATTCTTATCTTTGGCTCTATGATTGAACGGCCGGGTAATGTAAAAACATTTACATTTACACCACTCCTAAGTGTGTTTGTACTCAATGTCCAATACATTATCCTTATCAAGTGTTCATGCTACTGTAGATTGATCAGGTTGTGGTTGAATTAATATCACGGCTTGCCGTAAAGTTAGCCTAAAGGCCGGCAGATGACGATATTGAGTCGTTTCATCTTACCATTCATTCAATGGGAACGCACCTAACCGGGTTGTACATAAAACATTTTCCATTGAGGCTTCAAAGGTGTCCTTTTCCTCCTTAACTAGATTTAATGGTGATAAGGCGTAAAAAAAGAAAGAAAGTGATATTCAATTGGTAGTTACGATCTTGTCTCATCGCTGCAACTCTCCAACGGGCTCGGGAGTGGCGAAGGACGTGTCATGTGACCAGGAAGTCAGCCGCACCAATGTGTTGGAGGAAACACTGTTCAACTGATGACTGAAGTCAGCTTGCACGCGCCCGGCCCGCCACAAGGAGTCGCTAGAGCGCGACGAGCCAAGGAAAGCCCCGCGGCCAAACCCTCCCCTAACCCAGACGACGCTGGGCCAAACCCTCCCCTAACCCAGACGACGCTGGGCCAATTGTGCGCCACCCTATGGGACTCCCGGTCACGGCCGGCTGTGACACAGCCTGGGGTCGAACTCCAGGTTGTAGTGAAGCCTTAACACTGACATGTAGTGCGTTAGACCGCTGCACCACTCAGGAGACCCTATTCTTTCTTTATGAAGCACCAGTTTCCACCACCAGGCTAGAGTAGCTAATGTTAGTCCCAGATGTTGCATGTCACATTTAGCCAATCAGGTTGCAGCAGTCTGTTTTTTTTCCTTTCACCCCTGGTCTGATTGGCTGAACACGATACGCAACATCAGGAAGTAGCATTAGCCACTTTAGCATGGTGGTGGAAACTAGTGTTTCATAAAAAAGTATGCAAATTCCCCCATTTTTTTTTTCTTCATCGACCTTCTCGCCATTCAATTGTGTTAAGGAGGAAAATTACACCCTTACAGCCTGAATGGAGAATGWTTKATGTAAAAACCAGTCCATGGGGGATACGAGTGRATAGGCAGRTGCATAGCCAGCTGCAWAMATTCCATCTGGATGGTAAGATTAAATTACTCAACATCGCCATCTGCTGGCCTTTGGGATACCTTAAACTCTATTTTAGTTACTGACTATTAGTTACCTTTCAACACTTTACCTTTTATAGGGCAAAAAACACAATTCCTGGTTGATAATTTTTAACCCAATTTGAAGTTTTAATAAATATATATGTTTAATCCTTTCTGCAGCATAGATGACAACCCACTCCTCTAAACAGACCAACCACTTCAACTTTTAAACAATTCTCTCATCCAACATCCCAGTCCTCTCTTCAATGCCTAACAGTGGGGATAGTTCAGGACCTAATGTATCTGGGAGTCAGCCAGGCGACCAGGCTACGCCCTTGTCCCAGCGACCCCCGCCCCCGGTCGGAGAGGATGACCAACACGGCCTGCTGACCACTCTCACCCGAGACTCCCTGAGGACCCGGAGAGCCTCCAGCGCTGAGATCCAGCTCCCATGGACCTGCCCCGTCACTCACTCCAGAGAGAAGTTCTACACGGTCTGCTCAGACTACGCCCTCCTCAACCAGGCTGCCTCTCTCTACCGGCTCCCCAGCACCCCCAGAGAGGTGGCCCACAGCAAGCAGGATGGCAGCGGCGCCCCATTAGTGAAGTCCAACACTGTGGACCTGTGTCAGGGTCAGGGGCAGCATGCAGGTGTAGAAGAGGCCTCAGACGAAGACTTTGATATGGAGGGAGTGTCCTGCAGCAACACCAAGCCTATCCTGGCTTGGGAGATTGATACCACTAACTTTGACGCTGTGCTAATTCGAAAGCCCAGGACAAGTAAGCAAGATCAATAACCTAAATCCAATACAGTGTAAAACAGGGGTTCTGCTTGTTTTTGGAGACATAATTTACAGTATATTTTTAGTCTCATGGATATGCTATGAATTACTTAGTATTATTCTCATGCTGATTTATCTGTTACTAAGAAATATTGTGCCAGTAGCTGGTGTTCAGACCATCTGTTGTTGGTACAGTGGGTATCGTAAATATTCACCCCTCTTGGATTTCATCASATTTTATTGTGTTCCAAAGTGGGATTAAACTGTCATTTTGTTGTCAGTGAGCTACACAAAATACTCTGTAATGTCAAAGTAGAAYTAAAATCCTAACATTATTTTAAGATGAATGAAAAATAAAACATATAATATAATATACCATAATTAGCTAAGTATTCACATCCCCTGAGTAAATACATGTTAGAAACACCTTTGGCAGCGATTACATCTGTGAGTGTTCTTTGGTAAGTCTCTTAAGAGCTTTGCACACCTGCATTGTGCAATATTTACCCAGTATTCTTTTCTAAATACTTCATGCTCTGTGAAGGTGTTGGGGACAAGGCCTAGACAGCAATTTTCAAGACTTGCTATAGATTTCAAGGAGATTTAAGTCAAAACTGTAACTTGGCCACTCAGAATTGAGGAYCATTCGCTGTCTTGGTTAGSAACTCCAGTGTAGATTTGACCTTGTGTTGTAGGTAATTGACCTGCTGAAAGGTTTAATTCCTCTCCCATTGTCTGGTGTAAAGCATACTGAAGCAGGTTTTCCTCTAGGATTTTGTATGTGCTTAGCTCCATTTATTTTCATCCTGAAAAACGCCCCAGTCTTTGCTAATGACAAGCATACCCATACCATGATGCAGCCACCACCATGCTTAAAAATAAGGAMGCAGTTACTCAGTGACGTGTTGTATTGGATTTACCCCAAACGTTAGGCTTCACATTTACTTTATGCTTTGCAAAGTGTATTCCTTAGTTAAGTTTTTTGCAGTATTACTTTAGTGCCTTGTTTCATACAGGATTCATGTATTGGAATATTTTTATTCTCCTTTTCACTAATTTAGGTCGTTATTAATGGAGACACAATAATGTCGCAGATCCATTTCTCCTATCACAACTTCGTAGCAGTTTTAAAATCACCAATGGCCTCATTGTGACATCAGCTGAGCAGTTTCCTTCCTGTCCTGCAGCTCAGTTCAGACGGACGACTGTATCTTTGATGTGTCTGTGTGGTTAAATACATCATCCACAGCATAATTATTAACTGGACCAGGCGTAAAAATATATTCAATATCTGATTTTGTTATTGTTACTCATCTACCAATCACTGCCCTTCTTTATGAGGCTTTTGAAAAAAGCTCCCTGGTCTTTGTAGTTGAATCTGTYCTTGAAATMCAKTACTTYCAGWTGTTSTKTGTGTGGGGGACAGAGGACGGGTTAGTCATTCAAAAATCATGTRAASCCCTATTATTTCACACAGAGTGGATTCATGTAAAACAATTAATGTGAAACAATTAGAATTTTAGGACCTCAACAACAAAGAAAAGCATTAGTACGCCACACTGGTTGATTATATTCAGACCTAGCCCCGACGAGCGCTTGACAGATGTAGTCTACTTTTGATTCTGTCTGTATGAGCGCTTGACAGATATAGCCTACTTTCGTGTCTGTCTGTATGAGCGCTTGACAGATATAGCCTACTTTTGATTCTGTCTGTGTGAGCGCTTGACAGATATAGTCTACTTTTTGTGTCTGTCTGTGTGAGCGCTTGACAGATATAGCCTACTTTTTGTTTCTGTCTGTGTGAGCGCTTGCTTCAAATTTGTGTCCTATTTTCAGGCAACATAAAGAGAGTCGGTACTAAGAAGATGAAGTCTTCAGGGGGCAGTAGGAACCTGCAGGACCTTCCTCTCCACGCCTCGCAGGATGAGATCAAACAGAGAAAAGTCCTGGACCTCCGGAGATGGTATATAAGAACTCACACGCTCATTATACTGTATTTACACTGATTAGACCTATTTTCCCAGAGCTTGTTATACGTATCTAACTACTGATACGACCTTTCACAGAGTTGTTTAGAACGTACTTAATACGATAGACCTATACAAGAGCTTGTTATATGTATTTACTATGATAGACCTCCTATCAGAGCTTGTTTATGTATTAACTACTGATAGACCTATCACAGAGCTTGTTATAACTGTATTAACTACTACTGAGAGTAGCAACACAGCTCATTATACTGTATAACTACTACTGAGGTAGCACACAGCTCATTATCTGTATTAACTACTACTGAGTGTAGCACACACTCTCATTATACTGTATTAACTACTACTGAGGTAGCACAAGCAGTCATTAACTGTATTAACTACTACTGAGGTAGCACACAGCTCATTATATTGTATTCTACTACTGAGGTAGCACACAGTCATTATAGTTATTATACTACTACTGGGTAGCACACAGCTCATTATACTGTATTAACTTACTGAGTAGCACACAGCTCATTATACTTGTATTAACTACTACTGAGGTAGCACACAGCTCATTATACTGTATTAACTACTACTGAGTACACAGCATATATATATTATGTATTTACTGACTAATGAGGTAGCACACAGCTTCATTATACCTGTATTAACTACTACTGAAGGTAGACACACTCATTATACTGTATTAACTACTACTGAGGTACACACAGCTCATTATACTGTATTAACTACTACTGAGTAGCACACAGCTCATTATACTGTATTAACTATACTGAGGTAGCACAGCTCATTATACTGTATTACATACTATGAAGGCGCACACAGCTCATTATACTGTATTAACTACTACTGAGTGTAGCACACTAGCTCATTTATACTACTACTACTGAGGTAACAACTCTACTGAGGTAACTCTTACAGGTCTTATGTATTAACTACTACTGATGTATTGAGTGAGCACATAGGCTCTATTACTACTTGGGTAGCAGACAGCTGCATTTTACTGGGTATTAACTGCTACTTTGATGTTGACACACATTGTCTTGTTTTAAGCTCACGTTATACTTGTTTAAACTACTAACTGGGAGTTATGTTAGCGACACTACTCATTATTACTGTATTCAATACTAGTGTGTTAT
>NW_019943265.1:125759-137394 GCF_002910315.2 Salvelinus sp. IW2-2015 | reverse complement strand
GAGATGTACCTAACTACTACTGAGGTAGCACACAGCTCATTAACTGTATTAACTACTACTGAGGTAGCACACAGCTCATTATACTGTATTAACTACTACTGAGGTAACACACAGCTCATTATACTGTATTAACTACTACTGAGTAACACACAGCTCATATCTATACTGTATTAACTACTACTGAGGTAGCACACAGCTCATTATACTGTTTAACTACTACTGAGGTAACACACAGCTCATTATACTGTATTAACTACACAACGAGGTAAACACACAGCTCATTATACTGTATTAACTTACTACCGAGGTAACACACAGCTCAATATACTGTATTAACTGCTACTGTGGTAGCACACAGCTCATTATACTGTATTAACTACTACGAGTAGCACACAGCTCATTATACTGTATTAACTACTACTGAGGTAGCACACAGCTCATTATACTGTATTAACTACTACTGAGGTAGCACACACAGCTCATTATACTGTATTATAAACTGTGGGTCCCTGCCCTGAATGTTGATTGGCTGACAGCCATTGTATATCAACCGACTATACCACGGGTATGACAAAAACATTTTATTTTTATGCTCTAATTACATTGATAACCAGTTTAATAGCAATAAGGGTTTGTGATATATGGCCCATATTACCACGGCTAAGGCTGTTTCTAGTACTCTGCGTTGCGTCGTACTTAAGAACAGCCCTTAACCGTGGTATATATGGCCATTACCACGCCCCCTCGTGACTTATTGCTTAAGTATATACTTTATATGCATTGTCTTAGCAAGCTCTTTGGCAGCAAGCTAATGTTTTTTTTCTTTGCTGTAATATTTAGCTATCTTAGCCAACGTTAGCCTAGCTAGCTAGCATCAAGTGTAGGAGTTATAAAAATGACCGTAAAAACAGCTCTAGCTAAGTTTAGAAGTAAGACTGATGATTATTTTTTACTGAGAATTACTTTTAAATGCTTTGAAATCTAGCAAAGATTTTCTGTAACTAGCTCCTTGTGTACTTCCGCGCTGAAAAGAGATGGCCGCCTCCGCTTCGCGTTCCTTGGAAAATATGCAGTATTTTGTTTTTTTATGTGTTATTTCTTACATCGGTACCCCAGTAATCTTAGGTTTCATTACATACAGTCGGGAGAACTACTGAATATACGATTAACGTCAACTCATCATCGTTCCTACCAGGAATATGACTTCCCGAAACGGATCCAGTGTGTTTTGCCTTCCACCCAATACAATGGATCTGATCCCAGCCGGCGAACCCTGTGCGACGCCGAAAAAGGGGCAAACGAGGCGTCTCGTGGTCAGGCTTCGGAGACGGGCACATCGCGCTCCACTCCCTAGCATACTACTCGCCATGTCCAGTCTCTTGACAATAAAAGTTGATGAAATCCGAGCACGGGTAGCATTCCAGAGAGACATCAGGGATTGCAACGTGCTCTGCTTCACGGAAACATGGCTAACTCAAGGGACGCTAACGGAGTCGGTGCAGCCAGCTGGTTCTTCATGCATCGCGCCGACAGAAAACAAACATCTTTCCGTAAGAAGAGGGGGGGGGTATGCCTTATGATTAACGAGAAGTGGTGTTCATCATTAACAACACACAGGAACTCAAGTCATTCTGTTCACCTGATCTAGAACTCCTCACAATCAAATGTCGACCGCATTATCTACCAAGGGAATTCTCTTCAATCATAATCACAGCCGTAATACTCCCCCCAAGCAGACACATCGATGGCCCTAACGAACTATCTGACTCTTTGATAAACTGGAAACCACACACCCTGAGGCTGCATTCATCGTAGCTGGGATTTAACAAGGCTAATCTAAAAAAAAACTCCCTAAATTCTATCAGCATATCGATTGTGCTACCAGGGCTGGGAAAACCCTAGATCATTGTTATACTAATTTCCGCGACGCATATAAGGCCCTCCCCCGCCCCCCTTTCGGAAAAGCTGACCACGACTCCATTTTGTTGATTCCAGCCTAACAAACAGAAACTCAAACAACAAGCTCCCCGCGCTCAGGTCTGTTCAACGCTGGTCGACCAATCTGAATCCACGCTTCAAGACTGCTTCGATCACGCGGATTGGAATATGTTCCGCATCGCGTCCAACAAACAATATTGACGAATATGCTGATTCGGTGAGCGAGTTCATTAGGAAGTGCAATGACGATGTCGTACCCACAGCAACGATTAAAACATTCCCAAACCAGAAAACCGTGGATTGACGGCAGCATTCGCGTGAAACTGAAAGCGCGAACCACTGCTTTTAACCAGGGCAAGGTGACCGGAAGCATGACCGAATACAAACAGTGTAGCTATTCTCTCCGCAAGGCAATCAAACAGGCTAAGTCCCAGTACAGAGACAAAATCGAGTCGCAATTCAACAGCTCAGACACGAGGTATGGTGCAGGGTCTACAGTCAATCACGGATTACAAAAAGAAAACCAGCCCCGTCGCGGACCAGGATGTCTTGCTCCCAGACAGGCTAAACAACTTTTTTGCCCCGCTTTGAGGACAATACAGTGCCACTGACACGGCCCCCTACCAAAACCTGCGGCTCTCCTTCACTGCAGCCGAGGTGAGTAAAACATTTAAACGTGTTAACCCTCGCAGGCTGCAGGCCCAGACGGCATTCCCAGCCGCGTCCTCAGAGCATGCGCAGACCAGCTGGCTGGTGTGTTTACGGACATATTCAATCAATCCTTATCCCAGTCTGCTGTTTCCCACATGCTTCAACGAGGGCCACCATTGTTCCTGTTCCCAAGAAAGCTAAGGTAACTGAGCTTAAACGACTACCGCCCCGTAGCACTCACTTCCGTCATCATGAAGTGCTTTGAGAGACTAGTCAAGACCATATCACCTCCACCCTACCGGACACCCTAGACCCACTCCAATTTGCTTACCGACCCAAATAGGTCCACAGACGCACAATCGCAACCACACTGCACACTGCCCTAACCCATCTGGACAAGAGGAGAAGCCCAATCGTAGAATCGCTGTTCATCGGATACGAGCTCCAGCATGTAAACACCATAGTACCCTCCAAACACCTCCGTCATGCAAGCCGAGACCCTTTGGTCGTCGACCACCGCCTGTGCAACTGTGTCCTGGACTTCCTGACGCCGGGCCCCCCAGGTGCGTGAGGTAGAACAACAATCTCCAGCCCCGCTGATCCCTCAACTCACTGGGCCACACAAGGGCGATGCTCTGAGCCCTCTCCCTGTACTGCGCACCCTGTTCACCGACGACTGCGTGGCCATGCACGCCTCCGACTCATCATCAAGTTTGCGGCGGTGACCACTACAGTGAATAGCTTGAAACTTACCGACACAACGACGAGACGGCTACGGAGGAGGGAGTGAGCGCCTCGGAGTGTCTGTTACAGGAAAAATAACCTCACACTCAACGTCAGACAAAACAAAGAGAGATGATTGTGGACTTGCAGGAAACAGCAAGGGAGCCACCCCCCTATCCACAATCGACGGTCAGTAGTCGGAGAAGGTGGAAAGTTTTAAAGTTTCCTCGGTGTACACATCACGGACAAACTGATTGGCCACCCACACAGACAGCGTTGTCACAGAAGGCGCTAGCAGCGCCTCTTCAACCTCCAGGAGGCTGAAGAAATTCGCTGTGTCACCAAGACAGCACTCACAAACTTTCTACGACATAGCAACAATCGAGCAGCATCCTGGTCGCGGCTGTCATCACCCGCCCTGGTACGCAGCCAACCGCTCCGCCCACAAACCGTTAAGGACTCTCCAAGAGGGTAGTGAGTCTGCACGAACGCATCACCGGGCAAAACTACCTGCCCTCCAGGAGCGCCTACCACCACCCCCGATGTCACAGGCAGGCCAATAAAGATCAGTCAGACAACAACCACCAAGCCACTGCCTGTTTCACCCCGCTATTCATCACAGAGGGAGCGAGGTCAGTACAGGTCATCAAAGCAGGGGACCGATGAGACTGAAAAAACAGCTTCGTATCTCAAGGCCATCAGGACTGTTAAAACAGCACCACTTAACAAATAGCGGCCGCTGGCCAACATACTGACTCAACTCCAGCCACTCTAAAATGAAGTGCATGAAGATTATGTAAAAATTGTACCACTGCCACTGTTAAACAATGCCACACTAATCTATAATGTGTTTACTATTACCATACATACCATTCTCATATGTATCTGACACTGTACTCTATATCATCTACTGCCATCTTGCATCTTTATGTCGTAACTACATGTACACCTAGCCACTTGTAAACTATCCACTTTATTTACATACCCTACAAGTATCTCATCTCATATTAACATACCTACTCTATACCATCTACGCATCTTGCCATGGCCTTCTGACCACCACTTCATTCATATATCGTTTATGTACATACTCTTTATCCCTTTACCACTTTGTCTGTGTGTATAAGGTAGTAGGTTGTGAATTGTTAGTAGAATTACTGTTGGTTACTGCATATTGTCGGGAACTAGAAGCAACAAGCATTTCGCTTACACTCGCGATTAACATCTTGCTCCTAACCATGTGTTATGTGACTAATAAAATATGATTTGATTTTATCTTGTTCTGTCTGCTGCCCCTAGTGATACGTATTAGACTACTGATAGACCTATCACAAGAGCTTCGTGATACCGTATTAACTACTGAGTAGACCTATCACAGAGCTTTTAATTACCGTATAACTACGATAGACCTAATCACAGAGCTTGTTATCACCGGGTAATACCACCTACTGATAGACGTGATACACAGAGCTTGTATCATTACCGTATTAAATATGATAGACCTACTCAACAGAGCCTGCTACTATCGCTATACACTCACCTATAGACCTACTCACAGAGATGGTTATACCGATTAACTACTGATAGAGCCTATCACAGAGCTTGTCTTATACCGTATTAACTACTGATAGACCTATCACAGAGCTGTCTTTATACCGTATTAACTACTGATAGACCTATCACAAGAGCTTGTATACCGGTATTAACTACCTGATAGACTATCACAGAGCTTGTTATACCGTATTTAACTACTATAAGACCTGATCCACAGACGGGCATTGGTTACCATGATAAGACCTATCACCAGAGCGTTATGTTTAACTACTGATAGACAATAACACGAGCTTACTTTACGTACATTTACTCTGATAGGACCTATCAACAAGCTTTGTATATACACTTGGTATTACAACTGATGACAAATCCCACCAGAGCTTTTTACCGTTAGTACTACTTGATGACTACACAAGCTGATACCGTAACTACTGATAGACTTCACAGAGTGTTGTATACCCGTGATTAACATAATGACGGACCTCATCACAGAGCTTGTTAATACCGTATTAACTACCTGGATCAGACCGTATCACAGAGCCTGTTATACTTTAATTGAACTAGCTGATAGAACCTCATCCACAGAGAGCTTGTGTATTACCGTATTAACTATACATGACTAGACCTATACAGGCTTTTACCATTAACTTACTGCACTATCACAGAGCTTGTTAATACCGTATGAACTACTGAAGACCTATCACAGAGCTTTATACCGATATTCTGATAGACCATCGAGTTCTATTACATAACTACATAGCGATCACAGAGCTGTACGAACCTATACGGATAACAGTGGGTATGCATTCCCAAATGGCACCCTATTTTAGTACTTCTAGTGCCACTGGCCTCTCCCGTAGGAGCTCTGGTTAAAACTAGCTGCACTGTCCTTCCCGTCCAGGGGCTTCTGTTAACAAACTAGTGCCACTGTACTATCCCAATAGGGCTCTCTGCTTAAAAACTATCACACCACTCCGAATAGGGGCTCTGCGTTAAAACTAGGTGCATGCTATCCAATAGGGCTCTGGTTTAAAACTGTGCACTACTACCCAATAAGGCTCTGAGTTAAAACTGCGTGCATTGCTTATCCAATACGGCTCTGGTTGAAAACTAGAGGGACTACTTACCCAGAGATAGGGCCTCTCGGTTAAAACTAGTGCCCTGCACTACCCAATAGGTCTCTGGTTTAAAACGAGTGCCACTGCGCTATCCCAATAGGGCTCTGGTTAAGAACGTAGTGGCCACTGACACCCAATGAGGGCTCTGGTTAAAACCTAGGTGCACTATTACCCAATAGAGGCTCGGGTTAAAACTAAGTTGCACTGCTACCCCACTAGGGCTGCTGGTTAAAACGTAGCTGCACTGCTACCCAATAGGGCTCTGGTTAAAACTAAGTCGCACTGCATACCCATAGGGCATCTGGTTAAAACTAGTGCACTGCTACCCAAATAGGGCTCTGGTTAAAACTAGTGCAACGTATATAGAGGAAATGTGTGCCATTTCGGACAGAGCCCAGAAACTACTGCAATGGAGAGGCAATTCATTAGTTCAGCTCTCTCTATCCTCTGCTTCTCTCTCCCTCTGTTCTCTCTCTCTCTCTGCTCTCTCTCTATCGCTCTCTCTCACTTTCTCTTTACTGCTCTCTCTCTGCTCTCTTTCTTCATTATTTCACTTCTCTTTCTCTCTCTTTCTCTCTCTTTCTCTCTCTTGTTCTCTCGGTCTCTTTCTCCTCTTTCTCTCTCTTCTCTGTCTTTCTCTCTCTCTCTCTCTGCTCTTCTCTCTCTCTCTCTCTCTCTCTCCTCTTTCTGCTTCTTCTTCTCTCTCTTGCTCTTCTTCTTCTCTCTCTCTCTCTCTCTCTCTCCTCTCTCTCTTCTCTCTTCTCTCATCTCTCTCTCTTCTCTCTCTCTTCTCTTGCTCTCTCGTTTCTCTCCTCTTTTCTCTCTCTGTAATCTCTCTCTTTCTCTGTTTGCTCTTTCTCTCTCTCTCCTTTCTCTCTCTCTCTCCTTCTTCTCCTACTCTCTCTCTCTCTCTCTCTCTTTACTCATCTCTTTCTCTTATCTCTCTCGTCATCTCTCTCTTTCTCTCTCTTTCTCTTTCTCTCTCTGTCTCTCTCTCTCTCTCTCCCTCTCTCTCTCTCCCTCTCCCTCACTCCCCCTCCCTCCCTCTCTCTGTTCTCTAGGTACTGTATCAGCCGTCCCCAGTACAAGACGTCATGTGGGATATCTTCATTAGTTTCCTGCTGGAACTTTCTGTACAGCACACTAGGAGCAGGGAGGTAGGCATTTTATCGTCGTCTGTAGCTCTGTACATGTGGCAATGGGATCACCGCTCGTTGGGGGAACAGACTCCCATCTTTTATACTTGCTACATAGGTAATACAAGAGATATGCACACACCAAGACAAATGTTTCCACCACATTATAGCGTGTAGTACATGTTTAATGTGTCACAAATAAGAGGAATAACAGRTATTTGATTMTTATGTGTGTATTTTCAGTCTCCCACCCATCTCCCAGGAGGGGGCTCTTCAGATCCTAGGCTTCCAGCCTCCTTTTGAGGAGATCAAGTTTGGTCCCTTTACAGGCAACGCTACTCTGATGAGGTGCAGTACTCAGAAATACTTTTGAGTTTTCACATTAGAAACAAGATGCAGATTTTTAATTTATTTTTAAAAATCTTTTTGAACAGATGGTTCAGGCAAATCAATGACAATTTCCGTGTCCGAGGATGTTCCTATATTCTGTACAAACCCCACGGGAAACACAAGACAGCAGGAGAGACTGGTGAGTTTGTCTACTCTTCAGTCTTCTACCCTCTCTACTAACAAACTGGCTATGATGTAACAAGCTGGCCTCAGCTTGGCAATACAAAGAGTAAAATGTTTTCAAATGTCAGTCAATCCAGCAATTTGTGGCTTGGGGCTGGCCTTGATTTTAGTTTGTCATCCAGTTTGTCTGTTATATAAAGAAATAGCTTGGTTTGACAATGAAACTGAATAGATGAAAAAGCWTACAGTAGTACAGACTGTCTGCATGATTGTGTTTGACATTCAGTATATTTGAATTGAGTATTTGTCCTTCCTGTTCCAGCTGAGGGGGCGTTGTTGAAGTTGACCCAGGGCTTAAGAGATGAAACCATGGCCTACATTTACCACTGTCAGAACCACTACTTCTGTCCTGTGGGCTTCGAGGCCACACCTTTCAAAGCAGCCAAAGCCTACAGGTACATCTCTCTGATATCTCTGTGTGCATTTACTCTCTAACAGGTCATCGTTTAGGCCTAACTGTGGTAAAACTAGTGCACTACTACCCAATAGGGTTCTGGTTTAAAACTAGTGCACTATATAGGGGAATGTGGTGCCATTTCGGACAGAGCCAGAAACTCTGGCAAGTGGAGGAGGCATTTCAGTTCATGCTCTCTATCTCTCATCGTTCTCTCTCTCCTCTCCGCCTCTCTCTTCTCTTCTCTCTCTCTGCTCTCTTCTCTACTCTCTCTTCTCTCTCTCTCTCTCTCTCTCTCTTCTCTCTCGGTCTCTTCTCTCTCTCTCTCGTCTTCTTCTCTCTCTCCTCTCTCTCTCTCTTCGCTTCTCTCTCTCTCTCTCTCTCTCTCTCTCTCTCTCTCTCTCTCTCTCTCTCCTATCTCTTCTCTTCTCTCTCTCCTTCCTCTCTCTCTCTCTCTCCTCTTTCTCTCGCTCTCTCCTCTCTCTCTCTCTCTCTCTCTCTCTCTCTCTCTCTCTCTTTCTCTCTCTTCTCTTCTCTCTCTCATCTCTCTCTTCTCTCTCTCCTCTCTCTCTCTCTCTCTCTCTCTCTCTCTCTCTCTCTCTTCCCCCCCCCCTCTGTCTCTAGATACTGTATCAGCCCGTCCCCAGTAACAAGACGTCATTGGGATATCTTCATTAGTTTCCTGCTGGAACTTTCTGTACAGCACACTAGGACAGGAGGTAGGCATTTTATTGTCGTCCTGTAGCTCTGTACGTGTGGCAATGTTCTCCCGGTTGGCGCAGTGGTCTAGGGCACTAGCATCGCAGTGCTAGCCTGCGCCACCAGAGTCTCTGGGGTTCGCGCCCAGCTCTGTTCGCAGCCGGCCGCAACGCGGAGATTCCGTGGGGCGACGCACAATTGCCATTAGCGTCTGTCCGGGTTAGGGGGGGTTTGGCCGGTAGGGAGGGTTTGGCACGGTAGGGATATCCTTAGTTCATGTATTTAAAAAATGTAATAAAATGTATGCCACTCTACTGTACAGTCGGCTCTGATAAAAGCGTCTGCCTAAATGACTAAAATGTAAATGGAATGGGATCACCGCTCGTTGGGGAACAGACTCCCATCTTTATAAACTTGTTATATAGGTAATACAAGAGATATGCACACACAAGACAAATGTTGTCCCACCACATTTATAGCGTGTAGTACATGTTTTAATGTGTCCACAAATAAGAGGAATAACAGCTTATTTGATTTGTTATGTGTGTATTTCAGTCTCCCACCCATCTCCAGGAGGGGCTCTTCAGATCCGGCTTTCCAGCCTCCTTTTGAGGAGATCAAGTTTGGTCCCTTTACAGGCAACGCTACTCTGATGAGGTGCAGTACTCAGAAATACTTTTGAGTTTTCCACATTAGAAACAAGGGTGCACAGGCAAATGGCTATAGATTATTTTTAAATTTATTTTTTTTAAAATTCTTTGTGAAACAGATGGTTCAGGCCAAATCAATGACAATTTCCGTGTCCGAGGATGTTCCTATATTCTGTACAAACCCCACGGGAAACACCAAGACAGCAGGAGAGACTGGTGAGTTTGTCTACTCTCCTCTTTTCTACCCTCTCTACTAACAAACTGGCTATGATTGTAACAAGCTGGCCTCAGCTTGGCAATACAAAGAGTAAAATGTTTTCAAATGTCAGTCAATCCAGCAATTTGTGGCTTGGGGCTGGCCTTGATTCAGTTTTGTCTGTTATATAAAGAAATAGCTTGGTTTGACAATGAACTGAATAGATGAAAAAGCTTACAGTAGTACAGACTTCTGCATGATTGTGTTTGACATTCAGTATATTTGAATTGAGTATTTGTCCTTCCTGTTCCAGCTGAGGGGCGTTGTTGAAGTTGACCCAGGGCTTAAGAGATGAAACCATGGCCTACATTTACCACTGTCAGAACCACTACTTCTGTCCGTGGGCTTCGAGGCCACACCTTTCAAAGCAGCCAAAGCCTACAGGTACATCTCTCTGATATCTCTGTGTGCATTTACTCTCTAACAGGTCATCGTTTAGGCCTAACTGTGGATGTATTCATTACATTTTTATATTTCGATTACTTATCATTTTATCTTATTGTCAACCACGTAACTCCCGTGTCATCCACATAACTCCCGCTGTCATCCACGTAACTCCCGCTGTCATCTACGTAACTCCCGCTGTCAACCACGTCACTCCTGCTGTCAACCACGTAACTCCCGTTGTCATCCACGTAACTCCCGCTGTCAACCACGTAAGTCCCGCTGTCAACCACGTAACTCCCGCTGTCATCCACGTCAACTCCCGTTGTCATCCACGTAACTCCTGCTGTCAACCACATAACTCCCGCTGTCAACCACTTAACTCCCGCTGTCAACCACGTAAGTCCCGCTGTCAACCACGTAACTTCCCGCTGTCATCCACGTCACTCCCGTTGTCATCCACGTCACTCCCGCTGTCAACCACGTAACTCTTGTTGTCAAACACGTCACTCCCGCTGTCAACCACGTAACTCTTGCTGTCAACCACGTAACTCCCGCTGTCATCCACGTAACTCCGCTCTCAACCACGTAACTCCCGCTGTCATCCACATAACTCCCGCTGTCAACCACGTAACTCCCGCTGTCATCCACGTAACTCCCGCTGTCATCCACGTAACCTTGCCGTCAACCACGTAACTCCCGCTGTCAACCACGTAACTCCCGCTGTCAACCACGTAACTCCCGCTGTCATCCACGTAAACTCCCGCTGTCATCCACGTAACTCCCGCTGTCATCCACGTAACTCCCGCTGTCCTCCACGTAACTCCTGCTGTCATCCACGTAACTCCCGCTGTCATCCACGTAACTCCTGCTGTCATCCACGTAACTCCCGCTGTCAACCACATAACTCCCGGAATAACAAGCTATTTGATGTTATGTGTTTATTTTCAGTCCCCCACCCATCCACATAACTCCCGCTGTCATCCACGTAACTCCCGCTGTCATCACGTAACTCCTGCTGTCATCCACGTAACTCCCGCTGTCAACCACATAACTCCCGGAATAACAGCTATTTGATTGTTATGTGTTATTTTCAGTCTCCCACCCATCCACGTATCTTCCGCTGTCAACCACATTATTCCGCTGTCATCCACGTAACTCCCGCTGTCATCCACATTATTCCGCTGTCATCCACGTAACTCCCGCTGTCATCCACGTAACTTCTGCTGTCAACCACGTAACTCCTGCTGTCATCCACGTAACTTCCGCTGTCATCCACGTAACTCCCGCTGTCATCCACAACTTCTGCTGTCAACCACGTAACTTCTGCTGTCAACCACATAATTCCGCTGTCACCACGTAACTCTCCGCTGTCATCCACATAACTCCCGCTGTCATCCACGTAACTCCTGCTGTCATCCACGTAACTCTTGCTTCATCCACATAACTCCTGCTGTCATCCACATAACTCCTGCTGTCATCCACGTAACTCCTGCTGTCATCCACGTAACTCCTGCTGTCATCCACGTAACTCTCGCTGTCATCCACATAAACTTCTT
>NW_019943265.1:111078-123156 GCF_002910315.2 Salvelinus sp. IW2-2015 | reverse complement strand
TGTCATCCACTTAACTCCGCTGTTCATCCACGTAACTCCCGCTGTCATCCACGTAACTCCCGCTGTCAACCACATAACTCCCGCCTGTCAAACCCACATTAACTCCGCTGTCAACCACTTAACTCCGCGTCCATCCACGTACTCTTGCTGTCATCCACTTAACTCCGCTGTCATCCACGTAACTCCCCACTGCGATCCACGTAACTCCGCTGTCATCCACGTAACTCCCGCTGTCATCCCGTAACTCCCGCTGTCATCCATCGCGTACGCGTAACTCCCGCTGTCATCGCGTAACATCCCGCTGTCAACCGCGGTAACTCCCGCTGTGCTGTCATCCGCGTAACTCCCGGTCACTGCCGCGTAACTCCAGCTGTCTCCCGCGTAATCCGCGTGTTCATCGCGTAACTCCCGCTGTCATCCCGCGTAACTCCCGCTGTATCCGCGTAACTCCCGCTGTCATGCCGCTCACTCCCGCTGATCAACCACGTAACTCTTGCTGTCAACCACGTAACTCTTGCTGTCAACCACGTAACTCTTGCTGTCAACCACGTAACTCTTGCTGTCGATGTCATCCACATAACTCCCGCTGTCATCCACATAACTCCGCTGTCATCCACGTAACTCTTGCTGTCATCCACTTAACTCCCGCTGTCATCCATTTAACTCCCGCTGTCATCCACGTAACTCCCGCTGTCAACGCGTAACTCTCGCTGTCAACCACGTCACTCCCGCTGTCAACCACGTAACTCTTGCTGTCAACCACTAACTCTGCTGCTCAAACCACGTAACTCTGCTGTCACCACGTAACCTGCTGTCATCCACATAACTCTGCTGTCAACACCGTAACTCGTTGCTGTCAGTCATCGCCACATAACTCCCGCTGTCATCCACGTAACTCCTTGCTGTCATCCACTTAACTCCCGCTGTCATCCATTTCAACTCCCGGCTGTCATCCACGTAACTGCCCGCTGTCAACGCTAACTCTCCTGTCAACCACGTCACTCCCGCTGTCAACCACGTAACTCTTGCTGTCAACCACGTAAACTCTTGCGTGCAACCACGTAACTCTGTGCTGTCAACCACGTAACTCTTGCTGTCACCACATAACTCTTCGCTGTCAACCACGTAACTCTTGCTGTCGATGTCATCCGCATAACATCCACGCTGTCATCCACGTAACTCTTGCTGTCATCCACCTTAACTCCCGCTGTCATCACGTAACTCCCTGTCATCCACGTAACTCCCGCTGTCATCCTACACGCGTAACTCCCGCTGTCATCCGCGTAACTCCCGCTGTCATCTACCGCGTAACTCCCGCTCTATCCGCGTAACTCCCGCTGTCATACTCGCGTAACTCCCCGCTGTCATCCGCGTAACTCGCCGCTGTCATCCCGTAACTCCCTGTCATACCGCGTAACTCACGCTGTCATCCGCGTAATCCAGCTGTCATCCGCGTAACTCCCGCTGTCATCTCCGCGTCACTCCCGCTGTCAAACAACTCCAACTCCTTGCTGTCAACACGCTAACTCTTGCTGTCAACCACGTAACCTTCGCTGTCAACCACGCTTCACTCTTGCTGCTGTCAACCACGTACCTTGTTAACTTGTTCTTGTTTACTTCTAAGGGGTACATTACCAACTAATGAACTGGAACACTGGATTCTGATTGGTGAACCAAGCAGGAAACACCCTGCTATTCACTGTAAAAAGTATGACCCTTTCTGACTTGTTTCCAACAAAATTATATACAGTATTTTTCTGTTGTTGTTGTACCATGTTTTCTTCTTAGTTGATTACTTTTTCTCTTCTGTAACTTGCGGTTGTTTTCAGGTGGGCTGATATCGCCACAGATCTCAACACACAAAATCCAGAATACCTTGATATTCGTCACACGGAGAGGGGAATTCAGTGCCGCAAAACCAAAAAGGTTTTCATTTTCATTTCAGTTTAATAGTTATGATAGTTGTTAGGGTACCAGTTATGCAAACAATGGGATGAGGATGAGTTAGAGCCCTGCACGGGCATYAATTTTAAMCCCTACCCATGCCCATGCTACCCATGCCCATGCTACCCATGCTCGCTCACGTTTCGTCATTGAGCAGAGCAGCCCAATCGTAGCCGTTGCTATGGTCKCTCACAGACTCAGAGCCACCATGAGCAGAGTGCATGCAGAGCGAACAGCGCGCAGGAAGCGGGTGACAGACAGAGGAGCAACTAATGGATTTACTTACAAAGGAAGTTATTTCGGGCAGGGCCTTAAATTTGGCAAAAGCAATCAGGCAGGGTAGGGTCTGAATTCAGAAATAACTCCCTCTGTAAGTAAATCCATTAGTRGCTCCTCTGTCTGTCACRCGCTTCCTGCGSGCTGTTCGCTCRGCATGCACTCTGCTCATGGTGGCTCTGAGTCTGTGAGTGACCATAGCAACGYCTACGGCTTGGGCTGCTCTGCTCAATGACGAAACGTGAGCGAGCTGTTAGTTACTTTTCATCACTCTAAACTCACAGACAAACTCAAGGAATATTATATATTATTATTATCTGTGAAATAATATCTCCTGTCTTGTATTTAGTTGAAGCACTTCTGGCACCATGTGATGATCTTAGTCAGATATGTACTGCAGAGCACGAGCAAACGGCTCAGCTTCAAAATGCTAGTGATACCCAAGCCCTGCCGTACCCTYGTTATTGATGAAAAATTTAACAGGCTCTACCCTAACCCAATGCATAATGTCAGGGACCCATTGGGCTCCGGTAGCAGAGCTCTAGTATGAGTACAGCATTTCTGACGTGAKCCTCTCCTCTTCTCAGTTTTTATAGTTATGTTAAAATGTAAAAGTTGAAGGTACCATTCGTGGGTCTGTACCGCATTTCTGACATGAACCTCTTCTCTCCTGGCAGGTGGGWGGGAATCTTCACTGCATCATGGCCTTCCAGAGGGTCAACTGGCAGAAGCTAGGCCCCTGGGCCCTCAACCTGGAGAACCTGAGACATGATCTCCACCACCAGGGGTCTGAGAGGGCCCAGGGGGGCTTAGCAGAGGTCCAGGAGGACAGGGAGAAGACCTCAGGAAAACACCAGGCTTTGGCRCGGCTAGGCCGCTCCAACAGCACAGGTACCAGTAACCAGAAGGACGTAGCTTGGAAACAGCTGTCCAACACCACAGAGTACAGACACAGGAGCTCACCCGAGAGCGACGTCGAAGAAGACGCCACAGATGACTGAGACTCYATGAAGTTCACGCTGTGAAGTTAGTGCTGCTAAAATATACTGGTTAGTATCTCAAACGTTCTCATAGTTTTTCACCAAAAAAAGAGAGCCGAAGTGTTATTTTACCCCGTCTAGCGTCATCCAGATTCCGTCAAGGATTTTGCTTGATTATTGTAATGAAAAGTTAGTACAACATACAAGTCGATACACTTTAGTGTGAAAGCTACGTTTAATCGTCTAGCAATGTATAGAGGACTGCTGCTATTAATCAGAATGTCTGATAACATTGCATTTAAAAGCCATTTAAGAAATAGGAGAATAAGAATACAAATCAATTTATTATACGCTTTAAAGTGAGTGTGTTAGTTTGCGAATGTGACTTGAAATCCAGTGACTATTGTAAGCCAAGTTTTTCTCAACTCCACGATGCACATCACATCAACGGAGTTGAGCGGAGACGACTTGGGCAGACCTCAAACGAGTCGCTGTCAGTCGATAAACCCTTACCGTGTACCTATGTTTGTCCTCTGTAGCCACCTTTTTAAATTCCTTACCGTGTACCTATGTTTGTCCTCTGTAGCCGCCTTTTTAAATTCCTTACCGTGTACCTATGTTTGTCCTCTGTAGCTGCCTTTCTTTAAAACTTCTTATGGCTGCAATCCCGCTAACGGATCGATATTAGAACAGCCAGTGAAAGTGCAGGGCGCCAAATTCAAACAACAGAAATCTCATAATTAAAATTCTCAAACATACATGTGTTTATTATCATTTTAAAGGTAATCTTGTTGTTAATCCCACCAAATTTTCAGCGAAAGCACCACAAACGATTATTTTAGCTCACCGCCAAATCACAGACAAACACAGTCATTTTTCCAGCCAAAGATAGGAGTCACAAAAAGCACAAATAGAGATAAAATTAATCACTAACCTTTGATGATCTTCATCAGATGACACTCATAAGACTTCATGTTACACAATACATGTATGTTTTGTTTGAACAAGTTCATATTTATATAAAAAAATCTGAGTTTACATTGACGTGTTACGTTCACTAGTTCCAAAAACATCCAGTGATAGTGCATAGCCACATCGTTTCAACAGAAATACTCATCATAAATGTAGATGATAATACAAGTTATACACATGGAATTCTAGATCCCGGTCCCGTGTGGCTCAGTTGGTAGAGCATGGCGCTTGCAACGCCAGGGTTGTGGGTTCATTCCCCACGGGACCAGGATGAATATGTATGAACTTTCCAATTTGTAAGTCGCTCTGGATAAGAGCGTCTGCTAAATGACTTAAATGTAAATGTTAAATGTAGATATACCTCTGCTTAATGCAACCGCTGTGTCAGATTTCAAAAAGACTTTACGGAAAAAGCAAACCATGCAATAATCTGAGACGGCGCTCAGAACAATAGTCAAATTAGCCGCCATGTTGGAGTCAACAGAAACCGGAAATTACATGATAAATATTCCCTTACCTTTGATGATCTTCATCAGAATGCACTCCCAGGAATCCCAGGTCCACAATAAATGCTTGATTTGTTCGATAATGTCCGTTATTTATGTCCAATTAGCTACTTTTGTTAGCGCGTTTGGTAAACAATTCCAAAGTCACGAAGCGCGTTCACTAAAACCTGACGAAATGTCCAAAAGTTCCGTAACAGTCAGTAGAAACATGTCAAACGATGTATTGAATCAATCTTTAGAATGTTGTTAACATAAATCTTGAATAACGTTCCAACCGGGAGAATTACATTGACTTCAGATGAGCGATGGAACAGAGCTCCCTCTCATGTGAACGCGCATGGTCAAAGAATGGTCACTTCATGGCAGACGTGACTAATTCTCCTCTCATTTGGCCCCCCTTCACAGTAGAGTCATCAGACAAAGTTCTACAGACTGTTGACATCTAGTGGAAGCCGTAGGAAGTGAAAACTCATTCATATCTTGCTGTAATTTCAATGGGATCTTGGTTGAAAATCGACCAGCCTAATAATTTCCACTTCCTGTTTGGATTTTTTCTCAGGTTTTTGCCTGCCATATGAGTTCTGTTATACTCACAGACAAAGTTCAAACAGTTTTAGAAACTTCAGAGTGTTTTCTATCCAATTCTAATAATAATATGCATATATTAGCAACTATGACTGAGGAGCAGGCCGTTTACTCTGGGCACCTCTGTGCAACTTTCATCCAAGCTACTCAATACTACCCCTGCAGCCACAAGAAGTTAATTCTTTACCGTGTACCTATGTTTGTCCTCTGTAGCTGCCTTTCTTAATTCCTTACCTTGTACCTATGTTTGTACTCTGTAGCTGCCTTTCTTAATTCCTTACTTTTATTTATGTTTGTCCTCTGTAGCTGCCTTTCTTAATTCCTTACCTTGTACCTATGTTTGTCCTCTATAGCTGCCTTTCTTAATTCCTTACCGTGTACCTATGTTTGTCCTCTGTAGCCGCCTTTCTTTAATCCTTACCGTGTACCTATGTTTGTCCTCTGTAGCTGCCTTTCTTAATTCCTTACCTTGTACCTATGTTTGTCCTCTGTAGCTGCCTTTTTAATTCCTTACCTTGTACCTATGTTTGTCCTCTGTAGCTGCCTTTCTTTAATTCCTTACATTGTACCTATGTTTGTCCTCTGTAGCTGCCTTTCTTAATTCCTTACCGTGTACCTATGTTTGTCCTCTGAGCTGCCTTTCTTAATTCCTTACCGTGTACCTATGTTTGTCCTCTGTAGCTGCCTTTCTTAATTCCTTATCTTGTACCTATGGTGTCCTCTGTTACTGCCTTTCTTAAACCCCTACCGTGTACCTATGTTTGTCCTCTGTAGCTGCCTTTCTTAAACCCCTACCG
Source organism: Salvelinus sp. IW2-2015 (assembly GCF_002910315.2). Lineage (NCBI taxonomy): Eukaryota > Metazoa > Chordata > Actinopteri > Salmoniformes > Salmonidae > Salvelinus > Salvelinus sp. IW2-2015. The sequence continues at coordinate 117,096 of NW_019943265.1, read as the reverse complement.
TGTACCTATGTTTGTTTTCTGTAGCTGCCTTTCTTAATTCTTACCTTGTACCTGTTTGTCCTCTAGCTGCCTTTCTTTAAACCTCTACCGTGTACCTATGTTTGTCCTCTGTAGCTGCCTTTCTTAAACCCCTACCGTGTACCTATGTTTGTCCTCTGTAGCTGCCTTCTTTAAACCCCTACCGTGTACCTATGTTTGTCCTCTGTAGCTGCCTTTCTTAAACCCCTACCGTGTACCTATGTTTGTCCTCTGTAGCTGCGTTTCTTAAACCCCTACCGTGTACCTATGTTTGTCCTCTGTAGCTGTTTGTAGCTGCGTGCCTTTCTTTGTTTGCTGATATCCGTACTTTTTAATAAAACCTTTATCCAATACAACCACAGACTGTTTCCTGTATCGACCGACAGCGACTCCGCCCACAGTTGTCGCAAACAAACTCCACCGAGATGTACAGTAGAGTTGAGAAACCCAGCTACAGGAAAACTAACTACAGAAACAATGATGTACATATGGTTGAGAAACCCAGCTACAGGAAAGCTAACTACAGAAGCAATGATTTACATATGGTTGAGAAACCCAGCTACAGTAAAACTAACTACAGAAACAATGATGTACATATGGTTGAGAAACCCAGCTACAGGAAAGCTAACTACAGAAACAACCATGGTAGAGTTGAGAAACCCAGCTACAGGAAAACTAACTACAGAAACAACCGTGGTAGATTGAGAAACCCAGCTACAGTAAAACTAACTACAGAAACAATCATGGTAGAGTTGAGAAACCCAGCTACAGGAAAACTAACGACAAAGCAATGATGTACAAATGGTTGAGAAACCCAGCTACAGGAAAAACTAACTACAGAAACAACCATGGTAGAGTTGAGAAACCCAGCTACAGGAAAACTAACTACAGAAACAATGATGTACATATGGTTGAGAAACCCAGCTACAGGAAAACTAACTACAGAAACAACCATGGTAGAGTTGAGAAACCCAGCTACAGGAAAACTAACTACAGAAACAATGATGTACATATGGTAGAGTTGGAGAACCCATCTACAGTAAAACTAACTACAGAAACAACCATGTACAGTCGTGGCCAAAAGTTTTGAGAATGACACAAATATTAATTTCCACAAAGTTTGCTGCTTGTGTCTTTAGATATTCTGTCAGATGTTACTATGGAATACTGAAGTATAATTACAAGCATTTCAGAAGTGTCAAAGGCTTTTTATTGACAATTACATGAAGTTGATACAAAGGGTCTAGATTTGCAGTGTTGACCCTTCTTTTTCAAGACCTCTGCAATCCGCCCTGGCATGCTGTCAATTAACTTCTGGGCCACATCCTGACTGATGGCAGCCCAGTCTTGCATAATCAATGCTTGGAGTTTGTCAGAATTTGTGGGGTTTTGTTTGTCCATCCGCATCTTGAGGATTGACCACAAGTTCTCAATGGGATTAAGGTCTGGGGAGTTTCCTGGCCATGGAGACAAAATATCGATGTTTTGTTCCCCGAGCCACTTAGTTATCACTTTTGCCTTATGGCAAGGTGCTCCATCATACTGGAAAAGGCATTGTTCGTCACCAAACTATTCCTGGATGGTTGGGAGAAGTTGCTCTCGGAGGATGTGTTGGTACCATTCTTTATTCATGGCTGTGTTCATAGGCAAAATTGTGAGTGAGCCCTCTCCCTTGGCTGAGAAGCAACCCCACACATGAATGGTCTCAGGATGCTTTACTGTTGGCATGACACAGGACTGATGGTAGCGCTCACCTTGTCTTCTCGCGACAAGCTTTATTCCGGATGCCCCAAACAATCGGAAAGGAATTCATCAGAGAAAACGACTTTACCCCAGTCCTCAGCAGTCCAATCCCTGTACCTTTTGCAGAATATCAGTCTGTTCCTGATGTTTTTCCTGGAGAGAAGTGGCTTCTTTTCTGCCCTTCTTGACACCAGGCCATCCTCCAAAAGTCTTTGCCTCACTGTGCGTGCAGATGCATTCACACCTGCCTGCTGCCATTCCTGAGCAAGCTCTGTACTGGTGGTGCCCCGATCCCGCAGCTGAATCAACTTTAGGAGACGGTCCTGGCGCTTGCTGGACTTCTTGGGTGCCCTGACGCCTTCTCACAACAATTGAACCGCTCTCCTTGATGTTCTTGATGATCCGATAAATGGTTGATTTAGGTGCCATTTTACTGGCAGCAATATCCTTGCCTGTGAAGCCCTTTTTGTGCAAGCAATGATGACGGCACGTGTTTCCTTGCAGGTAACCATGGTTGACAGAGGAAGAACAATGATTCCAAGCACCACCGTCCTTTTGAAGCTTCCAGTCTGTTATTCAAACTCAATCAGCATGACAGAGTGATCTCCAGCTTTGTCCTCATCAACACTCACACCTGTGTTAACGAGAGAATCACTGACATGATGTCAGCTGGTCCTTTTGTGGCAGGGCTGAAATGCAGTGGAAATGTTTTTTGGGGATTCAGTTCATTTGCATGGCAAAGAGGGACTTTATTAATTGCAATTCATCTATCACTCTTCATAACATTCTGGAGTATATGCAAATTGCCATCATACAAACTGAGGCAGCAGACTTTGTGAAAATTTATATTTGTGTCATTCTCAAAACTTTTGGCCACGACTGTATATATGGTAGAGTTGAGAAACCCAGCTACAGGAAAACGAACTACAGAAACAACGATGTACATATGGTAGAGTTGAGAAACCCAGCTACAGGAAAACTAACTACAGAAACGTGCATCAGTGGGTACAGTTGACATTGTGATGTCCTGTGAAACTATGTTATGTGTAGACGTTCTTTTCCCAAAGAAAATACCTGAGAAATCAAGTCGACGGATGCTCATCACCTACCAAGATGTAGAGCTTTATCTTTGTGTTGTTATTGATGTCCAACGTGAGAGACAAAGGATAATGAGTGCATGATTGTTTCCATTGTGTGTCTTTAAAGCCACAGTCTCCTGCTTAGATCTCCCTGCTCAAACATCTGTGTTTTCGTGTTTAGACCACTGTAAAATGTATAATTATTTATTAATGTGGATTAGATTGACTCTTTTTTTTCTTAATAAATAACAATTTATATCAACTCATATCAAAAAGTGTCATAATTTTATACAAATAATGAGTCCACAGTATGAGTCATAATACCCATAAAACCTAGAGGACAAACAAGAAAATGTTTTTTTCCCCCACCATTTATTTTCCCATAGGGGATTTTAGAAACACTTAAAATAAGGGCTGTGTTAAAATAAGGGCGGTGGTAAAATAAGGGCTGTGGTAAAATAAGGGCTGTGGTAAAATAAGGGCTGTGGTAAAATAAGGGCTGTGTTTCGTGTAGGCTTACCCTGGCGTGAATACATAGGCTGAATTGATACAATACTCCCGAGTGGCGCAGTGGTCTAAGACACTGCATCTCAGTGCAAGAGGCGTCACTGCAGTTCCTGGTTCGTATCCAGGCTGCATCACATCCGGACGTGATTGGGAGTCCCATAGGGCGGTGCACAATTGGCCCCAGCGTCATCCGGGGTAGGCCGTRGTTGTAAATAAGAATTTGTTCTTAACTGACTTGCCTAGTTAAATAAAGGTTAAAATAAAAATACCTGTTAGCAAAGGTGTCCGCTAGAGATGACGTTCAGGAGTTGTCAGAAATTCGTAGTCTTGATGCTAATTAGCATTTTTGAATCAGAGTAAATAGAGCTGAATATATTGATAAGAGTCACCTTGTCCGAGGGACATTTTTTTTACATGTTTATCAAACCATCACGCCAGGGTAAGCCTATACAAAACACAGCCCTTATTTTAACACAGCCCTTATTTTAACACAGCCCTTATTTTAACACAGCTCTTTTGTTTCGTGTAGGCTTACCCTGGCGCTATTTTTTGATAACACCGTCAACGGTGTTACCGTCAATACCCAGAACACCGTCGTGAACACCCAGAACTTGTGTGCGACGCGGAGTGTGCGATGTGGAGTGTGCGACGCGGAGTGTTCGATGTGGAGTGTGCGACACGGAGTGTGCTACTTTCTTTATTTTTTATAGTTTATTCGCCGTTACTCAGCACCTCGACACAAACTGTTTTTCTGGGTGCGCCAGCTCATGTTTTTTAGTATAAAGACTGGTGACATCAAAAGTACACAGAATATAATTTTCAGGTTTATAGTCCACAGATTTCAAAAGATTCATCAAATCAATAGAGTTTCTAGTATACGTGGGGAGGGAGAGAACGCCCAGGGTTTCACAAAATGGTCTACAAAAGACAGAGATATTCTCTGTCAGAGATGCGATACTACCCTGCCTGGTATAGGTGGTGTCATGCTCTTGTGAATTTAGGGTAGAGCGTATATGACAGGTGTGGTTTGGCAGTCAACTTTCATATACTCATATTCTGTCTTTGTAATTTCCCCTTCATTCAAAAATGTAGCAAAATTATCATGGARCAGAGYCTTTAATTGATTAGTAGGGTCCTTTTGGGAGTCTTTTGTAAAATTCATCATCACTAAGTTGTCTCGGAATTTCCTTTTTATAGTCTGCTGCATTTAGTATCARTGTTGCCCCTCCTTTGTCATCAGGTTTTATAATGATGCTGGAGTCCTTTTTCAGTTCCATAAGGGATTCTTTCTCTGTTTTGGACATAGTGAAGTCAAAGTTGTCAGAAAATATAAATAGTAGGGTCAAGTACAGATACCACTAAAAACTACTTAAGTGGTACTTTTAAAGTATTTTTACTTAAGTACTTTACACCAATGCCCCTGACTAATCTAAACCAATAGCTATGATTGGAGGGCTGGTCTCTCTGTATAATTGACTCAGGGCGATACATCTGTCCTCCTCTCACCCTGTCTGTGTGATGCACTATATCATCCAAACTACTCTGGTGAAGGTCGTTGTGACTGAATGTAGGCTAGAGGAAAAGGGTAGAGTGGAGTGCATTGTGTATACAGTGTAGAATATTTTTTTTTTTAAAGTAGAACTAAGTACTATTTGGTTATGTCGAGGTCTAGAATGTAACATAATGTAATTGCTTGCTGTTTGGTGTTTTAGGCTGGGTTTCTGTATAGCACTTTGTGACATCGGCTGATGTAAAAAGGGCTTTATAAATACATTTGATTGATTGATTGATTGTGGAATACCTTGTATTATCTTTATTCTTAGCCAGGTGATGATGTACATCTTTCTCAARTAGGTGGCAATATGTTTCAAGAGAGGGATTTCTTTTGGGTGGTAAAAATGTGCTTTTTCTCTTTTAAAATATGTATTTTCCCTTGACATGTCCTCAGGGCGAGAGTCGGGTTCATTATCAATCAGGTTATCAATGGGTGCCTATTCAGCCAAATTTATACCAATGAAATCAAGAGGGGCATTTTCTTGACAACTTTTTCAGTCACTAGAGCATCAATAAACTGTTATGGGTTTTCATGAATAATGACTAAATGATATATACATTTAACGTAGAACTATAACTAAAACTACCCTGTCATTGTAGATTGTATGAAATTATTAGAATCATACCTCTATAAATCTGATGTGTGTAGTTTTAGTCAGAATTAGGACAAGGACTTTTTGTTCCTTTTCAGTATGTAAGCAGGTGCAAGTGTGAGACAATGTATGAGATAAGAGGAGCTATCGACAGACAAGCTGTACTACTGTGTTCCTTACAGGACATTCTGTCCCCACCCAGGGAGGGGAGAGACCTTGGGCTCTGTAGTAGATTGTATAACAGGTGGCAGACAATGTATGACAGGAAGACTTGTGAACTATATTGTCATTGTTTTCTGAGAGGAGGGACATTTATGACGAAAGTGAGGTATATATAGACCAATGTACAGGAAATGATAGGTGCAACATTCCGTAAATAAACATTTTACTTTTGTAGACTGGGCCTCTGTCTGTTTTTATTTCTATCAGTATCCTACAAATCCTGATATAGCAGACTGAGGAATTTAATTTAATTGGTTAAAGAATATGAGAACTTAATTCTCCTAACATAAACAGGTAGGGGA
>NW_019943265.1:98782-110147 GCF_002910315.2 Salvelinus sp. IW2-2015 | reverse complement strand
AAAAAACATGAGCAGCTATTTCCGTTCCGGTTACTATGTCGATCAGTAGATTAACATTGGCAGTGCATAAGGGAGCAACCCCATTATCAAAAAAACCAAACATGTAAATCTCATGTAACATGTGAACAGTCTATAACTGTATCAAATTCATTGGCCTGTGATGTTGGGACAAATGATAGCCCTTACCTAGGGCAGATGAACATGTATCAGAATGTAGACCTGTTGGACAAGTTATTTACCCTGTCTTGCTCCGTGTATGTGGCGGGACTTGGTGTTCCGTATTCCTACGTAGTACTTGTGTGAGCACTGTATCCAGGACCAATGATTGGATTTACTGTACTCACTACAAAACTCATACCCTTTCCTCCCTGTAGAAGTCCCAGACTTCCCCTTTCCTCCCTTAGAGTCGTTCCCAGACTTCCCCCTTTCCTCCCTGTAGAAGTCTCCCAGACTTCCCCCTTTCCTCCCTGTAGAAGTCTCCCAGACTTCCCCCTTCCTCCCTGTAGAAGTCTCCAGACTTCCCCTCTCCCTGTAGAAGCTCCCAGACTCCCAGACTCCCCCTTTCCTCCCTGTAAAAGTCTCCCAGACTTCCCCCTTTCCTCCCTGTAGAAGTCTCTAGACTTCCCCCTTTCTCCAGGCTGAGTCTGGAACTCTAGAGCAACACATTACCAAACCTGTCACCCTGTCCGTCCTCTGTCCCCCAGGTGAGTCTGCTGGGCTGTGAACTCTAGAGCAACATATGAACAACCTGTCACCCTGTTGTCAGCTATCTGCAGACTTGCATTGGTCATATTGTTGGGGATGACAAATTCAATAAAGTTTTGTATAAACAACTCATTATCATTTTATATTTAAGATTATATAAAACAACTTTTCATAGCATGTTTGTCATGTTGGTAATTTTTACTGTGATAACTTAAACATCCAGAACAAATACACTTAGTCTAAAATAAATACAAGTCTAATGTCCAGAGTGAATACATTTGTATTAATGTATGTCATGCAGGTGTCTCAACTAAAACATATATCCCAGACAAGATTAAAGAATGGGACAAAGTAAACACAAGTCCGTGATTGCATCTGTAGCAGTTTGTATGAATTGAAGTGGTTATATACAATGAATGTTGACAGAATGCTGTGAGACAGAGACTGTTGCTGTACTCCCAGGTAAGAGACCTTGTTTCTGGATACATGTTGACAGAGAGACTGTGAGACAGACTGTTGCTGTACTTACAGGTAAAGTCCTTGTTTTGGATACATGTGACAGAGAGACTGTTGCTGTACTCCCAGGTAAGGACCTTGTTTCTGATACATGTGACAGAATGGCTGTAAGACAGACAGACTGTTGCTGTACTCCCAGGTAAGGTCCTTGTTTCTGGATACATGTTGACAGAGAGACTGTTGCTGTACTCCCAGGTAAGAGACCGTTTTCTGGACACATGTTGACAGAGAGACTGTGAGACAGACTGTTGCTGTAGAATGTTGCTGCTTCTGGAACCCCTGAAGACCCCCAGTATTCAGTGAGGAAGCTTGAAGATGTGTGTCACAGTACAGCTCCGTCCCTCCTCACCCCTACCTGGGCTTGAACCAGGGACCCTCTGCACACATTGACAACAGCCACCCTCGAAGCATCGTTACCCATCGCTCCACAAAAAGCCGCGGCCCTTGCAGAGCAAGGGGAACAACTACTTCAAGGTCTCAGAGCGAGTGACGTCGCCGATTGAAACGCTATTAGCACGCAACCCGTAACTTGCTAGCCATTTCACATCGGTTACATCACCATCCAAGCCCATGTCCCAGCATGCAGTGGCCTGATCGGGAGATGACAAATACATGCATGCTGTACCTTTCATGTTCACTATCTCTCTCTGAAAAAGTTGTTTTACAAAAACTGTTCAGTTGTTATTTTCCAGAAACCTAACTACAGTCCACTTAGCTAGCTAAGGTGGTGAACTCATACTGATGGTGGGAGTTAGGTTACTTTCATTCAGCAGGTTTTTTTTTACTGCCATTTAAAAAAAAATCTACTTTATCAATRAGATGGATAGCTTAGCAAATACAGCTATTTGTTTTCCCCTCGCATGTAAAGATGCCTGATACAGCTTGCCAGTAGCTAGTAAAGTAGCATGAACTAGTAAGAAGCCAGCTAGAAATGACAAGTTAATGTCTTTTACCAAAACATGTACAGTGCATTCGGGAAAGTATTCAGACCTCTTGACTTTTTCCACATTTTTGTTAGGTAACAGCCTTATTCTAAAATGTATTAAATTAAATACACACAATACCCCATATTGTGTGTGATGAGGGAAAAATAATTTACTACATTTTAGAATTAAGCTGTAACGTAACAAAATGTGGAAAAAGGGAAGGGGTCTGAATACTTTCCGAATGCACTGTATATGTCGAAAAGAGGCAATTACTTTCAAGCAGATCATTTGTTTTATTCTAGGACTTCAGGCCGAGGAGTAATAGCTACTTGTTCGTATAAACTACGTCTTCACCAGAGTCTTCTGCCTCGTTCATAAAAACTGGGACCACGGMAAAAAATGAGCTCGGACTGGGAAAAATCGATTTGAATGGTCGTCCACATCGGAATCCGAACTCGGGAACTCGACCTGTATTTCACTGACCGTCATYACCTCGTATTTTTCCGAGTTCCCAGTTGTTTGAAACGCGGCATTAACCAGCTACAAAAAGACACTTCCGGTTGTAGCTGTACTCCGTCTAGTCACAACTAGAGAGGAAGAGGAAGACAGAGAGGCCCAACTCGGCGGAAAATATGTCTCTGTCCAGCAGGTGGCGGTTTTTCGTTGTTTCGCCTACCAGGCAAGGAGTTTTTGTATGGAGGTCCATGAGAAAGTGTCGAATTTCGTCAACAACAAAACAATTAATGGCTCATTTGCTACGTGAGGTTTATTTGATCTAATAGAAGGTTCGTAATGCTTAAGTTGTAACGAGAGTATACTGATTTGAGAAAAAYCACTTTATATCGMTTGTTTCGAGATGGCTATGCATATTCATGACATGAGGCTAGTAAGCATATTATCTCTATCCGTTGAATACATGCGGGTGACGTCAACAACCCTCATCGAATATTCAAATTATGATTACAATAATGAGACGTATCCAACAATTCAAAGAAAGGAAAGGCTGGAGCTAGATTGCCCGCWATGTTGCATTGTGGACTTCCATTGTTAGGGCGGAGATAGATGTATCTTGTCAGTATATCCATAATCTTTGTCACAACAGGGTCGTCATAGTTTTACTCCCAGGAACAACATTCGAAATGTTTAGCGTTWTATTTTTTTTGTATCAGTTGCTAATTCTGTGGAAATGTATTTGATATATTTGTATACGTCTTTCAAGTTATCTATTTGTTGCTAGCTATAAAGTCCCCTTTTGCCCGTGTTAAATAGTTGTGCTCATGTTGCTATGGTGATAAAGGTTGTTAAACGACGCTACCTAGCTAACGTTAGCCACACCACCTGTCATCTTCGGGAATCTTTAAATGAATGATTACATAGCGCTAGCGGTGCTTTATCTTATCTTCATTATTTTATGAATGTAGGTAATACAAAAGTACTTGCTAGAACTTTTTGAAATGTTTTACGATTACATTTATTTAGGTAGCTAGATGGGTATCAGTGAACTGTTAGCGAAGTGAACTGCTAACGTAGACAGACATTCACTCTGACACCCACTCGTGTGGTTGAGGAAGATGCAGACGGGTGCAATATGGTTGTTATTGTGACATCCTACAAACTAGAAAAGTAGCTTAGTCAGTTGACATAGTTGGCTAGCTACGTTAGACTAAATTGCTTGATATCATTGGTTCCCCTACCGGCAGATGGCGTAARTTCCCCACAATGCGTTGTCCAGGATGTGTGATGGTCAGAAATGAAATAGAGTGGAGGCATGTTTGTTCTATTAATTAGATAGTCTATTTCGAACTAACGTCGCACAATATTAATCCTCTATAACTGTCATGAAGGCATCTGTGGGGAGAGGATMGTTTCAGGGCAATTCCATMMMAACAGAATGATGCYGATGACAGATTATTCACTTTAAAATGAAAGTTAAACCAACCATTCAACTCTGTTCACAAGGATGACTTTTTAACATATATTTTAAAGTGAAACATCTGAGTCTACGCATTATTCTGTTACCATGGAATTTTGTCTTTCATATTATTTTCCATGTCTGGCCTCATCCTTCCATGTCCAACCAGGAGACCAGTACAGTAAGTATGACACAGTTTGAGATAAAAAAATGATTTAAAATTAGGCTTGCCTGTCAAGCAATCAGTTAACCGACTCTGTGTGATAATGCACTGACTGTATCAAATACAACAGGTGTGTTTAGTGTGAAATCCTTACTAACGATCTCTTCCAAACAATGCAGAGTTAAACAAAATAAATAATAACAAGACAAGGACTAAAATACACAGAAATTGAGTTATATACAGAGAGTGCCAGTACCAGATCAATGTGCTGAGGTATGAGGTATATACAGTTGAAGTCAGAAGTGTACATACACCTTAGCCAAATACATTTAAACTCAGTTTTTCACAATTCCTGACATTTAATCCGAGTAAAAAATCCCTGTTTTAGGTCAGTTAGGATCACCACTTTATTTTAAGAATGTGAAATGTCAGAATAATAGTAGAGAGAAATATTTATTTCAGCTTTTATTTATTTCATCACATTCCCAGTGGGTCAGAAGTTTACATACACTCAATTAGTATTTGGTAGCATTGCCTTTAAATTGTTTAACTTGAGTCAAACGTTTCGGGTAGCCTTCCACYAGCTTCCCACAATAAGTTGGGTGAATTTTGGCTAATTGCTCCTGACAGCTGGTGTAACTGAGTCAGGTTTGTAGGCCTCCTTGCTCGCACACGCTTTTTCAGTTCTGCCCACAAATTTTCTATAGGATTGAGATCAGGGGTTTGTGATGGCCACTCCAATACCTTGACTTTGTTGTCCTTAAGCCATTTTGCCACAACTTTGGAAGTATGCTTGGGGTCATTGTCCATTTGGAAGACCGATTTGTGACCAAGCTTTAACTTCCTGACTGATGTCTTGAGATGTTGCTTCAATATATCCACATAATTTTCCTGCCTCATGATGCCATCTATTTTGTGAAGTGCACCAGTCCCTCCTGCAGCAAAGCACCCCCACAACATGATGCTGCCACCCCCGTGCTTCACTGTTGGAATCGTGTTCTTCGGCTTGCAAGCATCCCCCTTTTTCCTCCAAACATAACAATGGTCATTATGGCCAAACTGTTCTATTTTTGTTTAATCAGACCAGAGGACATTTCTCCAAAAAGTACGATCTTTGTCCCCATGTGCAGTTGCAAACTGTAGACTGGCATCTTCCTTGCTCGATATAGGACTCGTTTTACTGTGGATATAGATACTTTTGTACCTGTTTCCTCCAGCATCTTCACAAGGTCCTTTGCTGTTGTTCTGGGATTGATTTGCACTTTTCGCACCAAAGTACGTTCATCTCTAGGAGACAGAACGCGTCTCCTTCCTGAGCGGTATGACGGCTGCGTGGTCCCATGGTGTTTATACTTGCGTACTACTGTTTGTACAGATGAACTTGGCACCTTCAGGCATTTGGAAATTGCTCCCAAGGATGAACCAGACTTGTGGAGGGCTGATTTCTTTTGATTTTCCCACGATGTCAAGCAAAGAGGCACTGAGTTTGAAGGTGAGGCCTACATCCACAGGTACACCTCCAATTTACTCAAATTATGTCAATTAGTCTATCAGAAGCTTCTAAAGCCATGACATAATTTTCTGTCGTTTTCCAAGCTGTTTAAAGGCACAGTCAACTTAGTGTATGTAAACTTCTGACCCACTGGAATTGTGATACAGTGAATTATAAGTGAAATAATCTGTCTGTAAACAATTGTTGGAAAAGTGACTTGTGTCATGCACAAAGTAGATGTCCTAACCGACTTGCCAAAACTATAGTTTGTTTACAAGAAATTTGTGGAGTGGTTGAAAAACTAGTTTTAATGACTCAAACCTAAGTGTATGTAAACTTCCGACTTCAACTGTATGTACATGAAGGCAGGGTAAAGTGACTAGTCATCAGTGTGTATTATATGCATGTGTGAATTGGATMTGTGTTTTTTCGAACTGGTGACCTTTCGGTTACTGGCCCAACGCTCTAACCGCTAGGCTGCCTGACGCCCGTGTGTGTGTGTGGCGTCGGTTTGTGTGTGAGTAGACAAAACATTAAGAGCACCTTCAGAATATTGAGTTGCCCTCTGACCAGCCTCAATTTGTCAGGGGATGGACTCTACAGGGTGTTCAATCAATAAATCAAATGTATTTATAAAGCCCTTCTTACATCAGCTGATGTCACAAAGTGCTGTACAGAAACCTAAAACCCCAAACAGCGAACAATGCAGGTGTAGAAGCAAAAAGTTGAAAGCGTTCCACAGGGATGCTGGCCCATGTTGACTCCAATGCTTCCCACAGTTGTGTCAAGTTGCCTGGATGTCCTTTGGGTGGTGGACCATTTTTTGATACACACAGGAAACTATTGAGAGTGAAGCCCAGCAGCGTTGCAGTTCTTGACACAGTTCCCTCTTCTTCTTTTTTTACGTAGTGGCGCAGCCAGTCCACAAGGTGGCGCAGTGCCCCTCTTACATTATTTGCGGAGGACTGTGCCTGATATAGAGGTCATGGATGGCAGGGAGCTCGGGGCCCCAATGATTTACTGGGCTGTCTGCACCACCACCTGATATAGAGGTCCTAGATGGCAGGGAGCTCGGCCCCAATGATTTACTGGGCCTTCCGCATGGCATCACCCTCTTTGCGATCGAGGGTGGTCACAGTTGCCATACCAAGTGTTGATGCAGCCAGTCAAGATTATCTCAATGGTGCAGCTGTAGAAACTTTTTGAGAATCTGAGGGTCCATGCCAAATGGGGGGGGAAGAGGCACTGTTGTGCTCTCTTCACGACTGTGCGGAGGTGTGGACCATGTTAAGTCCTTAGCGACYGCAAGGAAAGTGAAGCTCTCCACTACAACTCGTCAATGTGGATGGGGGCGTGCTCTRCCCGTTTCCTGTAGTCCACWCCTTGGTCTTACTGATGTTGAGGGAGAGGTTCTCCTAGCACCACACGCCATGTCTCCTGCCTCGCTGTAGGCTGTCTTATCGCCGTCGGTGATCAGGCCTACCAACGTCGTGCCGTCAGGAAACTTGATGATGGTGTTGGAGTCGTGCGTGGCCACGAAGTCGTGGCTGAACGGGGAGTATGAGAGGGTGTATGCCAGCATGATTGTAGACTAGCTCAGAAGCACGTTGACACACTAATGTAAATGCTCACAGTGGCCCATATTCACAAAGTGTCTCGGTGTACTGAGCTGGCCCATATTCACAACGTGTCTCGGTGTACTGAGCTGGCCCATATTCACAACGTGTCTCGGAGTACTGAGCTGGCCCATATTCACAACGTGTCTCGGAGTACCGAGCTGGCCCATATTCACAACGTGTCTCGGAGTAGGAGTACTGAGCTGCGATCAAGTCGGCATTTTATCTCATAATGAATAGGACTGAGGCACCCGATATTTAGGTCAGCCCTTCTACTTTGAGACGCTTTGTGACCTCAGACCAATATCATTTTCTAAAACAAGTTTATTTGCTCCACTGCCATGGTATAAGCAGCATTTAGTGTTACTGACTGTGTAACAATTTTTGCCTACATCTCACTGTACGTGATTCATTATGTGAGGAATATTGATCTSCTTTAGTTTAGTGCAGGCAGCAACAGGAGCTGTTTCCATTGATAGTACTGTGGAACAGCAGGTGTTTGAGATGGTCTTTCTCTTCCCAGAGCGGGCTGAAATGAAGGTCCTGCTGTGCTCTGCGTGGCTGGAGACCACATGGATCTAGCGATCAGAACCTGGCCTGGTTAGCACAGCTGGTAGTTTTGGTTCAGTGATTCAGTTCGGAGAGGACACACAGGCCTACAAAACCATACATTCTGTAAAGTCGCTGTGAGTCATTGATCCTGTCAATTCAACAGCTCTAGTTATGATTAGTCAGTGATGATTCACTGTTTTGAACAACAAAGGCTATCTTCAGTGTTATGTTAGCAGGTACTTTGACCCAATCAGAATGAAATTACACAGTTTAATTGAATGCCTCGAAGTGTGTAACCTCTGGGCCATAAAGCAGATTACATTCACTACACTAGCATCTCTTATTTATGATCCCAACAATGGAACATTTTTATCAAATCCAGTCCTGTGACTTCTGCCTTATTTTTACTCCCTCTGTTGATACAGCCCGGGATCAAACCCGGGTCTGTAGTGACGCCTCTAGCACTAGAAATCCATTGTATTTCTGAAGAACTGAGGAAGATTGCAGTGGGCCTCAAAATAATCCGGACAACAGAAGTTTTGTGTTTTGAACTTCAGGGGGTAGAGGAGTCATCTCAGGGGTGACGCCGGATGTTCAGGTTGAATACCGGAAAATATTTCCTGGTGTGGTTGGTGTCCGGCGTCTGATCCTCTGGGTGACCGGAGGAAAAGAAGAAAGTCTGTCAGCCCTGTTGTTTGTTGATTAAAGAACAAATACCTGCACATGTGAAGCTTGGTTATGTAAGATACGCTGTAAGAGCATTCATCCCCAAACCACTGCAGTGTAAGAACTGTTAAGGATTTGGGCATGTTTCAAGTGTGTGCAGACGGACAGAGCATTGTGAAGAACGGTGTGTAGAAGGACAACGGTGTTGCAACTGTGGTAAGGATCATGATCCCGAGTTCCTGGAGTGCCCTGTAAGGGTGAAGGAGACTGAGGTGGTAAAAGTAAGAGCGGTCAATTGACTCTCCTATGCGGAGGCCATTTTAAAAGAATTGAGAAAACAAGTGATGCTAGTGAAGATATGGCATTGGACGCACCACAGCCTGTAGTAAATGTTTGCTGTCAGTCAAAATATACCCTGTGTGTTTTAAAAAGGTGGATTATGTTGTATTCATTGCCACAGTTATAAACTGTACGGCACAAGTCTCAAAGAAATCTAACTGTGACTGCGTCAGTAAAGTTTTTTTTAGCGACTTAAGGATTTTACATCTTGCAAGACAAACAAGCGGTACTGGCGCCGGAAGACCCGCCCTCATACGTTTTCCTTGAGCCTGTGTATGTATCAGATCGGCTTGATTTATTTATTAAAACAAAACAAAAATGTTGCTTGGTTGTTTTTTGGGGGTATTTTGTTCCATTTTTGGGAATCCTGTTTCTATCCCGCACAGCAGGTGGCGGAATGCTCATTCAATTGTGCGATCGCCAATATACCATAGAAGAAGTCAACGCGCCTCGAGTCATGTTTTTTCCTTGAGTCTGACTAGTAGCCACATTGTCTTCTCTTCCCTAAAAGGTGAAAAACAACCTATCTTGTGAACAAAACATTTGTTAATAGCCAAGAAACACAAGGACAAAGTCTCACTTCAGTAAACTTTCATTTCAAGTAAATTGTGCACAGCACTTGTAAAAATGACTCTTTCACTCAGCTCTTCAGGTGCGTACAGCCCCCAGCCAGGCAGTGTTGCAGCGCGAAGCAGGATAGGCTGTAGGATTGGTAGTTCTTTGTGCGATTTAATTTACCAGCTATGAAACAAAACAACAGAAATACTTTGAAAATATCTACTGTAGCATTTATTTAACTTTTTATTCACAAATGCGAGTGAAATGCTCGCACCGTGGAGCCCTGACCACCCGCAACGTGGTTGGTGAAATAGACATCTTACCCAGCAATTCCAAAATCTACCTGCATTTGACAGGTGTTCGTTTTAGGCCCTGTCTATAAGGTCAGTTCAGTGTCCTCCTGCACAGTTGTACCGTAAACCGTTCACCTATGTTAGTGTGCTGTACCCTAAACCCTTGTACCCTGCATCCTTAACCTGTGTTAGATCACTGTCTTACATCCCTCTGTTTCCCTCAGGAGGAGCTGTTTTCCTTCCTGGCAGAGTGATATGACTCAAGTGTTGCTCTCCTGAGCCGCTATCAGCTGCTGTTCTAGCAGAAAGATGGCCCTGTGGAGATGGTAAGCGTTAGGCAAGATAATCACATGACCCATGGGAGTAGGCAGACCAGGGGCTGAATGTGGGGAGGATACTGATACCAGAGGATGTTTTGAAGATGGTGAGCACCAAAAGTGTCTTTTGGCCTTTTCTACTTACTAAATCTCGACTACATATTGTCCTCTAAATATTTCCTGTCTGAGCTTCAGCCTTGTATGATTTATAAACTGTGTAAAGTGTACTCTGAAGTTACTTTAAAAAGTAACTAAAGGAAAACTTCTCTGGTAGAAAACGATCTGTGACATAGACATTAGTCACATTTATTCTAACGTCAAAATTGACTACAAACTGTAAATAGGATAATTTTCAGTCTCATCCAAAATTTTGATTTGCAAGATTATTAGGAAAACATGGTATGTCACAGAATGAAGGGTACCGTAACAGTTTTCCTTGGCTTGGGTTTGTTTCAATCTTGCCTACAGTTGACAGCATCCAAGTAATCATCAATTCTGAGCGCAGCTGCACGCGATCAGATCGTAATGCCCAAGGTCAATTTGGTTTGACATTCAATATCTCTCTGGGGATAGTTAGGGACCATCAGTAAATTACAAAATGTACAGGGGGACAATATTTTTTTTTACATGTCAATAGTTCCAAATTTCAATGACTTAACCTCAAACCAACTATAAATAGTAGAAATTAATATACAATTATTGAAAACATTTAAGAACTAAAATATGTGCAACATAAAAATATTGTCACATTTTACATTGTGTAATTRATTGACGGTTCCTAACTAGCTCCAGTGCTAGGCTATCCAAGGTCAAACTAACTGTGGCACGGTCGCACACCGGCCGGCTGAAGCTAATTGGTGAAAGAAGTTGACTAGCTAGTCAGGCTACTTTCAGATAAGACCTGGTTAGACTGTTTCAAGTCATCTAGAGGGGTGAGTGACTGTGTACTGTTTTGGCATGTTCACACACACACACACACACACACACACACACACACACACACACACACACACAAGACATCAAAGCACACCTCCAAGACCCAAATCTCATTCTGTCGCATTTCCAAATAAGGGGAATTGAAACAGAGGCTAAATCGGGAAGTTCAGCCCCCCTTTTAAATACATAAAAATGAATAGTAGCTTTTTTTCTGACAATGTCGCAGGCTCCAGGGAACAAACCAGGGTATCACATCCAGATACATGTGAACGCCCTGACGTTGTCCCTTCAACTTGATGTTGATGTGTTGTTTACATGTTACAACACTGATGTTGAAGGGACAACGTCAGGGGTCTACATGTTTACAACACTGG
>NW_019943265.1:95230-97698 GCF_002910315.2 Salvelinus sp. IW2-2015 | reverse complement strand
AAAACGAATATTTCCTGTGCTTTCTTATATCTCCTAGATATTAAGAACAGACAATTCAAAACCTTATCCTACATTTTTTGACTGTCTTTTTTTGCCATTTAGTAGATAAGGCCAAATTCAATATTTTATCAAATCATTTTTGTATGTTTATTTTTGATTCCTAAAATATTACATTTAATAGCAAAATTATCCATGCTATGACCAAAAAAATCTATGTTGACTTAGTAGAACCTGCCCCCCTCCAATGCCTTAGACTGTTAATTTGAATGAGAGGAGGTCATCTGTTGCTTTGTGCTGGGCTGCTTAGACAGAAATACTCACTACTATAGCTATTCATTCTGCTTTCAACCAAGCCGTCTGTCGTCATGACACTGCTTCGCTATGACATTCAGAGCTGCTTCCTGCTAGAATTGTATTGTGTGTCTATTCCTGGTTCTGTGTAGAATTGTCCGATGAGCCTTTAATGAACCCTGCAGGGCCTGCTACTGATTATTCATAGACTGTGTGTCACAGGATGTGCCCCAAAATGTGACCCTATTGCATTTCTAGTGCACTACTTTTGTCCAGGGCCCTGTTCAGAAGTAGGGCACGATTTAAAAGGGAATAGGGTACCATTTGTGGAGACAGACACAGTGTGTTCAGAGTGGTGTTCTCTCTTGTCTCGTTGGAATGACTCACGCTTCTATAGCTCCACATGCCTTTCTCTGCTCTGTGATGAATACCAAACACCTCAGCCCACAGTATTAGTCTCACCCACTAGACTAAACACTCTGTCGCTCTCTGTCTTTCTGGTCTGTCTTTCACTTTCTCTCTCCGTCTCTCATTGTCATACGTAAGGCTGTGTTAGTGATTATTATAACCACCGTTGTATGACGCTGTATGGAAAAGGCAACCGATTGTAATTCATCAGTGTCAGTACTAGAGACGTATACAGTGGGGTCTAGAATTATTGCATTCATTGATAAAGATGAGAAATACTGTATAAAAATGATGGTCAGATGACATGAAAATAGTGGGCCTTTGAAAGAACAATGCATATGTCGATATTTTTTTTTGCTAATCCTACTATAAAATATGTTGGTGATCTTTGATGTTATGGGTAGTCCTTGACTTGGGCAGGAGCTCACCGGATCTTAGCACCTCAAAATGTTCTGTTTGTGCTCCTGTTCCTCTTTTATAGAATATTCACTCTAAAGTATTGTAAGTATAAACATTACCGGCGCCCAAAACAGACCCGGCGCCAAGATAAAGTGCCTAAGGGGGCAGTTGAAATGGGCAAAACATTTTTGGGTTCCTGCATTGGAATTATTGAATTCTACTTATAAACTCAGCAAAAAAAAGAAARGTCCCCTTTTCAGGACCCTGTTTTTCAAAGATAATTCGTAATAATAACTCCACAGATCTTCATTGTAAAGGGTTTAAACACTGTTTCACATGCTTGTTCAATGAACCATAAACAATTAATGAACATACACCTGTGGAACGGTCGTTAAGACACTAACAGCTTACAGACGGTAGGCAATTAAGGTCACAGTTTTAAAAACTGAGGACACTAAAGAAGCGATTATTCCTAGCCACATTGGGTTACGTTATGGGCAGATCCTCACCAGACATCACCGGCAACAACGTCGCCTATGGGCAAAAACCCACCATCGCTGGACCAGACAGGACTGGCAAAAAGGGCTCTTCACTGACGAGTCGTGGTTTTGTCTCACCAGGGGTGATGGTCGGAGTAGTGTTTATTGTCGAAGGAATGAGCGTTACACCGAGGCCTGTACTCTGGAGCGACTTGGAGGGTCCGTCATGGTCTGGGGTGGTGTGTCACAGCATCATCGGACTGAGCTTGTTGTATTGCAGGCAATCTCAACGCTGTGCGTTACAGGGAAGACATCCTCCTCCCTCATGTGGTACCCTTCCTGCAGGCTCATCCTGACATGACCCTCCAGCATGAACATGCCACCAGCCATACTGCTCGTTCTGTGCGTGCATTTCCTGCAAGACAGGCAATGTCAGGGTGTTCTGCCATGGCCAGCGCAGAGCCCGGAATCTCAATCCCATTGAGCACCGTCTGGGACCTGTGGATCGGAGGGTTGAAGGGCTAGGGCCCTTTCCCCCGCAGAATGGTCCAGGAACTTGCAGGTGCTTGGTGGAAGGAGTGGGGTAACATCTCACAGGCAAGAATGGCAAAATCTGGGTGCAGTCCATGAGGAGGAGATGCACTGTAAGTACTTTAATGCCAGGGGTGGTTGGGCCCACACCATTTATTCTGACTGTTAGCTTTTGATCTTTGACCCCCCCCCCCCCTTTGTTGAAGGGACCATTATTCCATTTCTGTTAGTCAAATGTCTGTGGAACTTGTTCAGTTTAATGTTTCAGTTTTGAATCTTGTTTATGTTCAGCGGACAAGTTGTGGAGAGTACATGATCAGGGTTGGGTTATAAAAAAATATCTGAAACTTTGAACATCCC
>NW_019943265.1:89680-93105 GCF_002910315.2 Salvelinus sp. IW2-2015 | reverse complement strand
GGCCTTTTCTACTGAGTCTAAAAAACACCAAAAGAAAGATGCCCAGAGTCCCTGCTCATCTGCGTGAACGTGCCTTAGGCATGCTGCAAGGAGACTTGAGGACTGCAGATGTGGCCAGGGCAATAAATTGCAATGTCCTACTGTGAGACACCTAAGACAGCGCTACAGGGAGACAGGACGGACAGCTGATCATCCTCGCAGTGGCAGACCACGTGTAACAACACCTGCACAGGATCGGTACATCCAAAATCCACACCTACGGGACAGGTACAGGATGGCAACAAAAACTGCCCGAGTTACACCAGGAACGCACAATCCCTCCATCAGTGCTCAGACTGTCTGCAATAGGCTGAGAGAGGCTGGACTGAGGGCTTGTAGGCCTGTTGTAAGGCAGATCCTCACCAGACATCACCGGCAACAACGTCGCCTATGGGCAAAAAACCACCATCGCTGGACCAGACAGGACTGGCAAAAAGGGCTCTTCACTGACGAGTCGTGGTTTTGTCTCACCAGGGGTGATGGCGGAGTAGTGTTTATTGTCGAAGGAATGAGCGTTACACCGAGGCCTGTACTCTGGAGCGACTTGGAGGGTCCGTCATGGTCTGGGGTGGTGTGTCACAGCATCATCGGACTGAGCTTGTTGTCATTGCAGGCAATCTCAACGCTGTGCGTTACAGGGAAGACATCCTCCTCCCTCATGTGGTACCCTTCCTGCAGGCTCATCCTGACATGACCCTCCAGCATGACAATGCCACCAGCCATACTGCTCGTTCTGGACGGAGCACCATTAAATCTGTTATTTAGAAATGGAAAGAATATGGCACCACAACAAACCTGCCAAGAGAGGGCCGCCCACCAAAACTCACGGACCTGGCAATGACTGCATTAATCTGAAAGGCAACAAAGAGACCAAAGATAACCCTGAAGGAGCTACAAAGCAAAGAAAACAATAAGCAAACAGGTGTTTGCCAAAAGGCATGTAGGAGATGGGAGAATCCCTAAACATATGGAAGAACGTACTCTGGTCAGATGAGACTAAAATTGAGTTTTTTGGCCATCAAGGAAAAAGCTATGTCTGGCGCAAACCCAACATCTCTCATCACCCCGAGGACACCATCCCCACAGTGAAGCATGGTGGTGGCAGCATCGTGCTGTGGGGATGTTTGTCATTGGCAGGGACTGGGAAACTGGTCAGAATTTGAAGGAATGATGGATGGCGCTGAATACAGGGAAATTCTTGAGGGAAACCTGTTTCATTCTTCCAGAGATTTGAGACCAGGACGGAGGTTCACCTTCCAGCAACACTCAAGTGGTTTAAGAGGAAACATTTAAATGTATTGGAATGGCCTAATCAGAGCCCAGACCTCAATCACATTGAGAATCTGTGGTATGACTTAAAGATTGCTGTACACTAGCGGATCCCATCCAACTTGAAGGAGCTGGAGCTGTTTTGGCTTGAAGAATGGGCAAAAATCCCAGTGGCTAGATGTGCCAAGCTTATAGATATAGATGTGCCAAGATACTTGCAGCTGTAATTGCTGCAAAAGGTGTCTCTACAAAGTAATGACTTTGGGGGGGTGAATAGTTATTTACGCTCAAGTTTTCTGTTTTTTTGTCTTATTTCTTGTTTGTTTCACAAGAAAAATATTTTGCATCTTCAAAGTGGGAGGCATGTTGTGTAAATCAAATGATACAAACCCCCCCAAAATCTATTTTAATTCCAGGTTGTAAGGCAACAAAATAGTGAAAATGCCAAGGGGGTGAATACTTTCGCAAGCCACTATATATACACATAATTTACACTATACATATCTATATACATATAATTTACACTCTATATATCTATATACACAACAATTACACTATACATATCAATATACTGCAATCTGCAGTGATAAGCCTTCCCATCTGGTTTGCGCTTAGTGGGACTATCATTTGTTTTTCAACTGGACAATGACCCAACACCTCCAGGCAGTGTAAGGCCTATTTGACCAAGAAGGAGAGTGATGGCGTGCTGCATTAGATGACCTGGCCTCCACAATCATCCAACCTCAAACCCAATTGAAATGGTTTGGGATGAGTTGAACCACAGAGTGAAGGAAAAGCAGCCAACAAGTGCTCAGCATATGTGGAAACTCCTTCAATACTATTGGAAAAGCATTCCAGGTGAAGCTGGTTGAGAGAATGCTAAGAGTGTGCAAAGCTGTCATCAAGGCAAAGGGTGGCTACTTTGAAGAATCTAAANTTGGAAAAGCATTCCAGGTGAAGCTGGTTGAGAGAATGCTAAGAGTGTGCAAAGCTGTCATCAAGGCAAAGGGTGGCTACTTTGAAGAATCTAAACTTTTAAATATATTTTGATTTGTTAACCACTTTTTTGGTTACTACATGATTCCGTATGTGTTATTTCATAGTTTTCATGTCTTCACTATTATTCTACAATGTAGAAAATAGTAAAAATAAAGAAAACCTCTTGAATGAGTAGGTGTGTCCAAACTTTTGACTGGTACTGTATGTAACAGCCCAAACCCTCTATGATTTGAAAACAGTGGGGGTATCCACATTAATGGAACTGTTTAATTAGTAATACTTGACAACCTGCCCACGGTGGGCCTCCTATTTGTAGTACAGGACGAGAGTAAAGATGGATTCCTCAAATTCTTTGAGTCTCTTCAATGCCTGAGAGGATTAGGCTATAAGACGAATCTAATTGGCTGTGATGATAGGCATCAACCATCTCATGCAAACAAACCAAATAAATGCTGATCGTTTACCTTTCCTCTCATTTTAACTAACAGGTTTACAGATGTATTTCATATGTTGCCCATCCTCATTTTGAACTACAGGTTACAGATGTATTTCATATGTTGCCCATCTCTCATTTTGAAATGGCTGACAGGTTTACAGGATGTATTTCATATGTTGCTCATCTGCTATTGTCCTGATTCTAGAGCGTGATTATAATCTGAGAATGATGTGTCCCTCTCCTGATTCTAGGAGTGATTATAATCTGAGAATGATGTGCCCTCTCCTGATTCTAGAGCGTGATTATAATCTGAGAATGATGTGTCCCTCTCCTGATTTAGAGAGTGATTATAATCTGAGAATGATGTGTCCTCTCCTGATTCTAGGGTGATTATAATCTGAGAATGATGTGTCCCCTCCTGATTCTAGAGGTGATTATAATCTGAGAATGATGTGTCCTCTCCTGATTCTAGAGAGTGATTATAATCTGAGAATGATGTGTCCTCCTCCTGATTCTAGAGAGTGATTATAATCTGAGAATGATGTTTCCTCTCCTGATTCTAGAGAGTGATTATAATCTGAGAATGATGTGTCCCTCTCCTGATTCTAGAGAGTGATTATAATCTGAGAATGATGTGTCCCTCTCCTGATTCTAGAGAGTGATTATAATTCTGAGAATGATG
>NW_019943265.1:81589-84773 GCF_002910315.2 Salvelinus sp. IW2-2015 | reverse complement strand
TGTTCCTCAAATTCTTTGAGTCTCTTTCAATGCCTGAGAGGATTAGGCTATAAGACTAATCTAATTGGTGTGATGATAGGCATCAACCATCTCATGCAAACAAACCAAATAAATGCTGATCGTTTACCTTTCCTCTCTTTTGACTAACAGGTTTACAGATGTATTTCATATGTTGCCCATCTCTCATTTTGAAATGGCTGACAGGTTTACAGTGTATTTCTATGTTGCCCATCTCTCATTTTGAGGCTGACAGGTTTACAGATGTATTCATATGTGCTCATCTGCTATTGTCCTGATTCTAGAGCGTGATTATAATCTGAGAATGATGTGTCCCTCTCCTGATTCTAGAGAGTGATTATAATCTGAGAATGATGTGCCCCTCTCCTGATTCTAGAGCGTGATTATAATCTGAGAATGATGTGTCCCTCTCCTGATTCTAGAGAGTGATTATAATCTGAGAATGATGTGTCCTCTCCTGATTCTAGAGCGTGATTATAATCTGAGAATGATGTGTCCCTCTCCTGATTCTAGAGAGTGATTATAATCTGAGAATGATGTGTCCCTCTCCTGATTCTAGAGAGTGATTATAATCTGAGAATGATGTGTCCCTCTCCTGATTCTAGAGAGTGATTATAATCTGAGAATGATGTTTCCCTCTCCTGATTCTAGAGCGTGATTATAATCTGAGAATGATGTGTCCCTCTCCTGATTCTAGAGAGTGATTATAATCTGAGAATGATGTGTCCCTCTCCTGATTCTAGAGAGTGATTATAATCTGAGAATGATGTTTCCTCTCCTGATTCTTAGACGTGATTATAATCTGAGAATGATGTGTCCCTCTCCTGATTCTAGAGAGTGATTATAAATCTGAGAATGATGTGTCCCTCTCCTGATTCTAGAGAGTGATTATAATCTGAGATGATGTGTCCCTCTCCTGATTCTAGAGCGTGATTATAATCTGAGAATGATGTGTCCCTCTCCTGATTCTAGAGTGTGATTATAATCTGAGAATGATGTGTCCCTCTCCTGATTCTAGAGAGTGTATAATCTGAGAATGATGTGTCCTCTCCTGATTCTAGAGAGTGATTATAATCTGAGAATGATGTGTCCCTCTCCTGATTCTAGGAGTGATTATATCTGAGAATGATGTTTCCCTCTCCTGATTCTAGAGCGTGATTATAATCTGAGAATGATGTGTCCCTCTCCTGATTCTAGAGAGTGATTATAATCTGAGAATGATGTGTCCCTCTCCTGATTCTAGAGAGTGATTATAATCTGAGAATGATGTGTCGCTCTCCTGATTCTAGAGGTGATTAATAATCTGAGAAAGATGTGTCCCTGTTCTTTTTTCTCTTTTTTTGTCACCTTTCTGAAACGTTCTTGAAATATAGAAAGTACTCTCACTGTGTTTCATGGCTCTAATTTTAATTATGTAGGCTTAGGCTACAGGGTGGGCCATTTGAATGACAAATAGTTTGTTTTATAGGACCAGCTTTTCAGGCTTCTCCTGTGTTATTCTAAATGTAAAGGAAGAGGATCCCTCATTTGCACATCTGGAAGCTGAGTTGTAGCTTGTTATGAGGACAGGACAGACAGCTGAATAGGCCAAGGTCACTTTTATATTTCTGTAGCAGTCAGCTGGCMTCTGGAGAGCAACAAAAGGGGCCCGCTCTGATAGTGCCACCTGMAACACGAGCACATTACCCAGAATGCCTCTCCCAAAGTATTTTCCATGAAGTGTGCAGAATAAAACAGTAATCTAGTAATGTCGTTGACTTGTGGAATCCCCGGGCGTCTTTTGTCCTCTGTAGTGTGTTATATGGGGGCTGCGTCCCAAATGGCACCCTATTCCCTTTGTAGTGCACTTCTTTTGATCAGGGATCATAGTGCACTGGTCAAAAGTAGGGCACTATTTAGAGAATAGGCTGCTATTTGGGACGCAACCTGGGTTTGTCCTGGGAATGATCCAGCAGTCAACGCCTGACTTCATCTGATCACTCATTAACTCTGTGTGGTTATGGGTTCCTTACAGGAGGCAGGCAGCAGACTTTTACACTGAACATCATCAGACAAAGTCTTTCTTCAAGCGAGTCCTTCCTGTGTAAATGATTAGCCCGTCTTCTCTCTGTGTGAGCAGAGCGGCCAGGGCAGGTTTCAAGGAGGCTCCAAGGCCCATCTACCAGTAACCACCACCATCATTTAGCATTCTCTGTGACATTTATTTGCGCTGACATTGTGGTGACATTTTGAACAGTCTTGACAGGGGAAAAGGACCTCTTTTAAATCAAGAGACTTAGAAGTAGTTTAAATTAATCCACACATTTTCTTTGAATATGGTCACCGAAATCGCTGTGGTGTATTCCTTACCCTTTACAAATGTCACCTTCAATGAGATATTCCTCACCATCTGAGCAGAAATAGTTCATACGTACTTTATTTGCACTGTAGTAGAGATTCCAGTAAAGGTTATGTTGCTAAACGTTCTTCTTCTCTCACATCCAGAGCTGACAGTTTATTTGAGTTTTTTTCATGCTGTGTTTTTCAGCAACCTGGAAGCAATTTATGACCTCTGGGCCTGGGGTTGCCATGGAGCTGATGGGTGAAGAGGCGGTGTCAGTGTGGAGAAGGATTCTAGGCCCCACTGACTGGGGCGTGGCACGGAAAGAGGCCCGCCCACGCCTCAGAGCCCAGGTTGGCACAGATGGCACCAGAAACGCTGAACATGGGTCTGACTCACTGGCTTCAGCAGTAAGCAAAAGGTCATTCTAGTAGAGAGATCAGGAGAGGGCCTAGTACCGAGCCCTTGGGGACAGCAGTAGAGCGAACAGCAGATGCTCTAATACTGATCCCTGGGGGACACCAGTAGTGAGAACAGGAGAGGGCCTAGTACAGAGCCCTGGGGTACACCAGTAGTGAGAACAGGAGAGGGCCTAGTACAGAGCCCTGGGGTATACAACGCAGTAGTGAGACACGGAGAGGGCTAGTACAGAGCCCTGGGGTACACCAGTAGTGAGAACAGGAGAGGGCCTAGTACAGAGCCCTGGGGTACACCAGTAATGGAGAACAGGAGAGGGCCTAGTACAGAGCCCTGGGGTACACCAGTAATGAGAACAGGAGAGGGCCTAGTACAGAGCCCTGGGGTACACCAGTAGTGAGAACAGGAGAGGGCCTAGTACAGAGCCCT
>NW_019943265.1:71277-75611 GCF_002910315.2 Salvelinus sp. IW2-2015 | reverse complement strand
GGATGCTCTCGATTGTGCATCTGTAAAAGTTTGTGAGTATTTTTGGTGACAAACTGAATTTCTTCAGCCTCCTGAGGTTGAAGAGGCGCTGCTGCGCTTTCTTCACCACGCTGTCTGTGTGGGTGGACCATTTCAGTTTGTCCGTGATGTGTGCTGAGGAACTTAAAACTTTCCACCCTCTCACCTACTGGCCCGTCGATGTGGATAGGGGGGTGCTCCCTCTGCTGTTTCCTGAAGTCCAGGATCATCTCCTTTGTTTTGTTGACATTGAGTGTGAGGTTATTTTCTGACACCACACTCCAAGGGCCCTTACCTCCTCCCTGTAGGCCGTCTCGTTGTTGTTGGTAATCAAGCCTACCACTGTAGTGTTGTCTGCAGACTTGATGATTGAGTTGGAGGCGTGCGTGGCCACGCAGTCATGGTGAACAAGGAGTACAGGAGAGGGCTGAGAACTTTTTTGGACAGGAACAATGGTGGCCCTCTTGAAGAATGTGGGAACAGCAGACTGGGGTAAGGATTGATTGAATATGTCCGTAAACACACCAGCCAGCTGGTCTGCGCATGCTCTGAGGATGTGGCTGGGGATGCCGTCTGGTCCTGCAGCCTTGCGAGGGTTAACACGTTTAATTGTTTTACTCTGTTGGCTGCAGTGAAGGAGAGCCCGCAGGTTTGGTAGCGGGCCGTGTCAGTGGCACTGTATTGTCCTCAAAGCGAGCAAAGAAGTTGTTTAGTTTGTCTGGGAGCAAGACATCGTGGTCCGCGACGGGGCTGGTTTTCTTTTTGTAATCCGTGATTGACTCTATGCCCTACCACATACCTCTCGTGTCTGAGCCGTTGAATTGCGACTATCTTGTTTGATTGCCTTGCGGAAGGAATAGCTACACTGTTTGTATTCGGTCATGTTTCCGGTCACCTTGCCATGATTAAAAGCAGTGGTTCGCGCTTTCAGTTTTGCGCGAATGCTGCCATCAATCCACGGTTTCTGGTTGGTGAATGTTTTAATAAACGCTGTGGTACAACTCACGATGCACTTGCTAATAACAAACTCACCGAATCAGCATATTCATCAATGTTGTTGTTTGACGCATGCGGAACATATCCCAGTCCACGTGATCGAAGCAATCTTGAAGCGTGGAATCCGATTGGTCGGACCAGCGTTGAACAGACCTGAGCGCGGGTGCTTCCTGTTTAAGTTTCTGTCTATAGGCTGGAAGCAACAAAATGGAGTCGTGGTCAGCTTTTCTGAAAAGGAGGGTGGGGGAGGGCTTATATGCGTTGCGGAAGTTAGAATAACATGATCCAGGGTTTTGCCAGCCCTGGTAGTGCATTCGATATGCTGATAGAATTTAGGGAGCCTTGTTTTCAGATTAGCCTTGTTAAAATCCCCAGCTACAATGATGCAGCCTCAGGATATGTGGTTTCCAGTTTACATAGAGTCAAATAAAGTTCGTTCAGGGCCGTCGATGTGTCTGCTTGGGGGGAATATATGTGGCTGTGATTATAATCGAAGAGAATTCTCTTGGTAGATAATGCGGTCGACATTTGATTGTGAGGAATTCTAAGTCAGGTGAACAAAAGGACTTGAGTTCCTGTATTTGTTATGATCACCACCGTCTCGTTATCATAAGGCATACACCCGCCCTTCTTCTTACCAGAGAGATGCTTGTTTCTGTCGGCGCGATGCGTGAAGAAACCAGCTGGCTGCACCGACTCAGATAGCGTGTCTCGAATGAGCCACGTTTCCGTGAAACAAKGAACGTTACAGTCTCTGATGTTTCTCTGGAAGGCTACCCTTGCTTGGATATCTCTACCTTGTTGTCAAGAGACTAGACATTGGCGAGTAGTATGCTCGGGAGCGGTGCGCGATGTGCCCGTCTACGGAGCCTGACCAGAAGACCGCTCCATCTGCGGCGCCGTTGTTTTGGGTCGCCGGCTGGGATCCCATCCATTGTCCTGGGTGGTGGGCCAAACAGAGGATCCGCTTCGGGAAAGTCGTAATGTTGGTAAGTTGACGTTGCTCTTATATCCAATAGTTCCTCCCAACTAATAATAAAACCTAAGATTACCTGGGGTTCCAATGTAAGAAATAACACATAAAAAATCAAAATACTGCATAGTTTCCTATGAAATCGAAGCGAGGGGGCCATCTCTGTCGGCGCCGGAAGTACACAGAGTGTACAAAACATTTACATAACCTGCTCGTTTCATGACATCGACTGACCAGGTGATTCCAGGTGAAAGGAAACAATTATTTTTGGAGTTGACTCTCCACCACTACTTCGTTGTCGTTAACAGTTGGACAAATGGCAGAGAAAGTCCTGTAGGGTGGCAATGCTTTGAGAAGTTAAATGAGAAGGTGGTGAAAGAGAGAGGGGGAGAGCAATATAGAAGTCATGTGTTCTCAGTCAACTTACCTGGTAAAATAAGAGTTAAATAAATAAAACAAGTCATTAAGGAGATTAAGCAGCATCAAAGATGATCTATTATATTGACAAGATGGTCGAGTGACTGCTCTAACAATGGAAATGCATGTCCTCAGAGATMAAAGGCAGGTGAGATCACCTGGGACCATTCTAGTCGATGAGATGGCAGATACACGTGTAAACAACCAGCACAACTCCGATAAAGTTTTWATTTTTTGTTGCCACGTGCATCCACTTATGTCAGTGTATTTGTAACAACCTAACCATTACGAAACTTATATTAGATCAAAATAAGCCTCACGTAGCAAATGAGCAATTRCATTTTTTGGTTTACCAAATTCGACACTCTCATTGACCGTCATACAAAAAAAAAATGTGGTCTTGTTTTTGTCGACAGATTTTGGGTGGAGGAAACCCTCTGGTTTCGCCTGTTCCTCTCTGGCAGCATCCATCCCAGCAATGCTGTCGGTTAGTCATGTGATCAGAGTTAATTAGCATAAACACGTTTAGCATCTCCACGCATACAAGCAGCCGTTGGAACATCTACATTTWAAAAAGTATYATTAATCAATTTAATATYCACCATTACAATAAAMCCATTATTTATTTTAGGCAGGTCTAAAGAAACAATATAATATGTGACTTGTTTCAGGAAACTAGGCAGYTGTCTCACGTCACTGCTTCACAGGAGAGACATTRGAATGTAAAAAACATTTTCATATAGCAAAATGTGTTTTTTTGGCAGAAATGCCTTCTGGAATGTGAACTTTCATATAATTACAAACTTGTATGTCATCTGTAAATACAAATAAAATTGTAAAATGATAAAACCACATATTCTGTAACTAAAGGAATGAAGGCGAGAGGGGAGGAGATGGAAACGCACGGTGGTGAGATATTCTGTAGCTAAAGGTAATGTGTCGACCTATTGTAAAAAATTAAGAAATTTTCCCTATTGATATTCAAAATCAAATAGGCTACTCTGTAGCAGCCTTGCACAATCAATGAACCAACAGCATCACCTAGGCTTATACGTTCTCTCCCAGATCATGGATAGAACGTTTGGAGTGTACCATGTAAGGTAACCAGGTAACCAGGTAACCACTTTTTTTTATTTTATTACATAACTGCTTGTTCCACCATTGGGGTGCCAGGACAGAGAAGAGCTTTGACTGAGTGGGAACGGGAGATGCCCTCTCTCTTAGGGGTGGGAGGGCCAAGAGACGAGAGGTGACGGGTTGGAATGTAGGGGTTTGAGCATAGCCTCAAGGTAAAGAGGTGCAGTTCCTGCTCTGTAGGTATGTAGGTATATTTTCTATGGGGTTGAGATCTGGAGACTGGCTAGGCCACTCCAGGACCTTGAAATGCTTCTTACGAAGCCACTCCTTCGTTGCCCGGGCAGTGTGTTTGGGATCATTGTCATGCTGAAAGACCCAGCCACGGTTCATCTTCAATGCCCTTGCTGATGGAAGGAGGTTTTCACTCAAAATCTCACTACATGGGCCGCCATTCATTCTTTCCTTTACACGCGTAAGACTACAACAAGCCATAACGAACAAAAACAATGCATATAAAACTATATTCATCGTCTGCATCTGTTCTCTTTGCAGAAAAAAACGCCCCAAAGCATGATGTTTCCACCCCATGCTTCACAGTAGGTATGGTGGTTCTTTGGATGGCAACTCAGCATTCTTTGTCCTCCAAACACGACGAGTTTGATTTTTTTACCAAAAAGTTCTATTTTGGTTTCATCTGACATATGACATTCTCCAAATCTTGCTTCTGGATCATCAAATGCTCTGCTAGCAAACTTCAGATGGGCCTGGACATGTACTGGCTTAAGCAGGGGGACACTTCTGGCACTTGCAGGATTTGAGTCCTGGCGGCGTAGTGTGTACTGATGGTAGGCTT
>NW_019943265.1:57489-71252 GCF_002910315.2 Salvelinus sp. IW2-2015 | reverse complement strand
TCTCCTATTGTGTTTTTGTGTGACATTTGAGTCGTGAGGTTAGGGTATCTATTTCTCTCGACTACCCTTAACAACATTACATGGGATTCTTTGTCTTCTACTTATGGGGTTCCATCTGGTTTTGTACTGTGCTTAATGCGGCCTCGCCTTGTCTAGCGCGACGGGTGAATGACGTCAGAGCTGTTTGTGTCGATGGCAGGATACCGTTGCAGTGGTGTGCTAATGTGGCTAGCAGGAACAGGTGGAGGGACCTACTAACTTCAATAAGCACATTGACCGTCTCAACGGCACTTCTCGATACATACTGAGCATTCGGCGTTTTATTGTCGGTTCTTCTACCGTTTGTGGTCCAATTAACAGATCAACACCGATTCTACCCAACTCCTTTTGTGGTACCCTGACTCATTTAACCCGATTCCATCTCCATCTATGTGATAAGCATTGGGCAAATTCCAGGACTAGCTATTTCAAATAAAAAGGTTGGAGTTCAATGGCATCATAGGTAATATGCAGGAAATCGCGGAATCTCCATGTCCTATTTATTCCACATTTAGTTTCTATCAGCAGCTACACATGTCCTATTATTCACATTTAGTTCTATCATCAAGAAGCGACACAGCCAATTAGGCTTGAATGCTTTTTATGATCAGGCAAGCCTATGTTGGCTTGAGAAAAAGTAAACTTTGTCAATGTTTCCTTATTTTTTTGGACGAGCAATTTCAAGTCGCTGAGCACATGAAGTTCTGAAAATTCTGTGCATTCCAGCGCACAATTTACTGTGTACACTTGAGGCTGTCCATTTAAGTTACAGTTTCAGACACTGATCAAGTAGACTACTGTGCTATATTGAATCATAATTGGCCTACAGAGTGGCCTACCATCAATATACAACAGAAGAAAAGCATTCCCCATAACATTTTAACCCATGGCATAGCTGTTCTAATCCATCAGGAAGCTAACAGTAGCAGCCAATGTGTGGTGGTTCAATGTAGTCCTACATTCCATGAGACTTTGAAAAAGGGATTGAGGGCATTGCACATTAACCGTTTAGTCAGCTTGTCCTTCAGTACAAGGGAAAAGGGCTTTTTTGGAACCAATGTTGAAAAAAAATATGTTGTGTGTTATGATGCAGAAACCATTTACAAAATAAATGCATTGCGATAGCCATTATTATAGAAAATCAGACAAAGATGCTACCCTCGGCTATATTGGCACTTCTGCTTTATTCAGACTTGCCCTTTAAGAAAAATGCAAGCCCTTTACTGACTTGCTTTTCAAAGATAGTTAGAATGTAATGTTTGTGCTCCTTAGGAAATATCACTCCCCATTGGCTGAACTATCAGGTTAATAACTCATCTAGCAAAGGATTGAACAACGCTCGATCGCACGACACCACCCACACCCACAAGCTTAGCAGCCAGCACGGTCGCTCTGGATCAACAAAAAAAAAAGAAACAGCGATCTATCCGAAGTAGTGCTGTACAAGTCCAAGTTCAAAGGTGAATGCACAGATCCATGATATGGCAAGGTATTTTGTTCATATACGGATCTGAAGATCTGATGGTTATGCTGCGTCTGTGTAGAGTACGGCTGAGACAGCAATAGAATGCTGACTCGATGTGTTTGCTAGCAAACAAAATATCTAATTATTAACTATAGTTTAGCCACTGTAACAAGTTTCAGAGCCCAGCAGAAGATGGGAAGAAACCTAACACTTCATACTTGTCAGGTATAGTTCACTTTTCTTTTAGTGTCCTCAAGATATCCAATAATTGATGACCAATATTGAGCAATAAGTCGTGGACGCTGTATCACCTCACAATATATGAAATTACATGATCGAATTGACGTTCACTGAAAAGCATCGCAGTTTACTTTGCTGTATAATCCTCAAAACGGAGCTAAAATGTGATACAATTGTTTTGCATGGTAATTTAGTATATTTAAAAATTAAAATATAACACCAAATATGATTAACTTTTTATTTAGTCAATGCCCATTGAAAAACGGCACACACTAGTTGCAATGGTTGTAAAGCTAGGGGGTAGCTTGCCCCCAGAGGCAAATCGAACGCTCTGCACATTATTGTGAGTTGTATTGACGGAACTATAGTACGAATCCAATAGCTGATATACTGCTATAGAGAGAGACATCTGAGCAATCTTTATGTGTGGACTGTAAACCAACTCCTAGAAGACTTCTATTGCACGGGGGCAAATTCTGTTTCCTCAAGGCAAGGACTGCAGTGTTGCTCGTTTTTTCAGCAGCCTGTTCGAATAACAGTTTGTTTGGATGCCGACAGGAACTGCCCGTACTTCTTCTGATTCCTCCACAGATGTCTCTGTCGCGTGCTGTAAAGTGCACCTCCTTCTTGTTACGACAAGAGGAACACCGCCAGCAGGACACAGAGCTGAGGTATGAGGTGGACATCCAGTGGCAGTCGCTGCCCACACTACTGAGTCTTCAAGATGTTCCCCGACGTGAGTTTCCAACTAGTAAAATATATAGTATAGCGATCCTGGTTCAGACTACCTTCCTCCAGCATCCAATGTAGACTCCCATGACCAGTAAAGTGATAGGAACGTGACACTGGGTTGTTTCATTTTTAAAGGACAGTGCCGTATGCTCAAGTCGCAGTTTAATAGAAATGGTAGCTGTTGTTGGGAAATGGAGGAACATCAAGAAGCAGCAAATGTGGGAAGGAAATTGACTCAGCAGTATTTTGTGTTTTAGGTACCAGCATTTCAGTCATCCACGTGTGCTAAAAATATTTCCCCAGCATGGTACTTCGGATGCGTGATTTATTTTGTCTGCAGTTTAATGGCAGCATTAGGTATTGAAGCTACTTTCAATTGCTCAGGTCTTCTCAGAAGTCTTAGCCATTGAAGAATGTGAATAATTTCTCCTCTGCATTCAAAGATGCAAATAACCACAGAGCATCGAACGAGAAGTATTCGGCTTTTATTGTAGGCTCCAAAACAGTTGGGACGATTAAATCCAAGTTTAACAGAGAGGTACATGTAGGCTATGTCGACAAAAGTGTATGCATCAAACATTGGCATTGTTCATTGGTGCAAGGACAACAGACCAGCACAAGAAAGGAAGACAAGATACTCTAGGACTTGAACTGTATTAACGAGGCGGCAGTGACACATGGTGTTGCACTGCTAGTGAACATGTAAATGTTGGGGCACAAGCGCTGCAGCCTCGAATCGTCCTTCTAAACAGCACAGCCGGGCCATCTCCTTGTTATACTCCCTTCTTTAACACCAAATCGGTTACCTCTGGCTCTCTCGTCCTCCACCAGGTCGAAGCGTAGGAGAAGTGGCGGCGGCCATTTTTTTTACGAGGTTCTTCAGAACTATGAGAACTCGTCGTGGGTCCTACCCGCTTCTACAACACGCAGTAAACACTGATGTCTCCCTTCCGAGTAAGACATGCTTAGACGACTTGACTCCCGAGGGGCGTGTTCTTCTTCCATCTCAGTACTGCTACGACACGTCAGCGCTTCTGGTGTCCAGGGTGTCCGCGCCAACGCCTCCAGCGCGGCCCTGATCGGTGCTGGCACCGCCGCGAATGCGCAACTGGGTGCGAGGAGGGTCCACCTCTTATGGTTGCGTAAGCGGCTTCTGGCGTTTCCCATGGCCCTGACGAGGAAGTGCATGTCATCTACGGTCATTCACTAATCTGACGAACAAGTCATAAGGCCACGCCCGGGTTCCAAGAGCGTAGCCCAGAATCTTTAACTTCCTGCAATCGACACGCGGAGGCATCCTCCAATGTACACTCGGGAACTGCATGTGATGATGAACGGAGTCAGCGCCCACACCGGCCGACGTGTCATAGATGGGGAGGTCACATATTTATATGTTGTCTGTTGTTCAGCCACACATCTGCGTTGTGTAAGTCGTGTAAGATACGAGGTGTTGGCATTGTTTCTGTATCTTATTGAATAGGGTTGAGAAGAGAGAGAGAAAAGGATGTGGTTTTTTTCTTACAGTTGTATGAAGAGGAGAGACGCATGATTAAACATCACTGTACCGTGTGATTACTGTGGGCTGCAGAGAGTAGCAGGTGACAGTCCATGAATGTAGAGAGGGTTGCTGCTTAAACTGGCAAACAACTGAGAGTTCTTGATCCCTCTTGGCTGCTGAATAAGCAACTCCAACAAGGACCAGCAGGAGAGACGATATTGAATCCATGATATCTGTTGAATAGTGTGATGGGTTGGTTGTAATTTAATGTAAGTGAGATAAGCAGCGCCTGGTGTACCTAGTGACGTCGTTTCTCAGAGGTGAAGAAAGTCTTAATGCGATTCGTGAGTAAACTTGCGTGAGAAGGAAAAGAGATGGTGTGTGAGTTTGAAACTAAATCGGTATGCGAAGACAAGTATTTACAGCATGAATAAGTAAGGGAAGTGCATAGAGGTAGTCTGACGCACCTCATCATTGGTTCACTCTGATATGACTGAATTTCTCTGTGATGCCAGCATCAATCATTAATAAAGGTTGCTCACTTGACTGACTGTTGGGTCTCCCGGGTTTTACCAACGTGAGTTCCCAAACCTCGAGACACTATTTGCGTCTCTTCTGCCTCGACACTGCTGTGGGATGAGGCAGCTTTATGTTCGCTCTGTGTAAAGAAGCCATGAAACACTCCTAGTGAGATTCGTTCGTAGGCAATCCAAAACTAATGAAAGAGTCGGAAAAGATTTCGAAAACAGGATTCAATCTGGTTATCTAGTATGCATGCGCAGCTACAATAACAGCGCTGTATTTGATGGGTAAGAATATTTTATCATAATAACACTTATGTTAGCCAGGACTCTCGCTCCTTTTCTTCAACAGGTTTCACTTACTGCTGCTGCTAACTAACTATCACCTTGCCGAATGAGTGCTCACTGGAGATCTCCATATGGGATATTATTCTTACGATTGTGATGGTGTGGATCGTGTTTTAACAGTAGTCGCCTCCTGTATGTTCATTACAAATGGACAACAAATTGAAGGGAAGAATATCCTAGGCATTTTTTATCTAAGTGACATAGATCTTCCTGACAGGAGGAGTAATGGTAAGAACGGAAGTAGGTCTGAGCCATACTGCAAACGGACATTCCTCAGTCCACGGCTCTGCACGTGGACAGAGACGTTATGTGATATCGTCGCGCTCAACCCATGTCGCGAAGAGACAAAGTAGACCCTTTGCAGTAGGGCCACGACTTTCCCGGCTTTTTTTAAGCAAGCACTATTTCACACCACAATCTCATTTCAAGATGACTATTCAACAAATATTGTTACAAGTGTTGGGTCATGTAAGACGTGTGGATTGATAGTGAGCTGCGAAGGAGTGTGTGGCCAACCGGGCAGACTGTCATTGATATGGGTGACACGGAGTATCTATGGAGAGCTTGAGCAACTTTCTTTGGGATACAGCGAAGACAGATGGATGCTGTTGTGCAAGAATGTAGGGAAACAAGCTAAGACAGGGGTAAAGGATTGAGATGATATGTCTCGCAGCTAAGGAGGCTCTCTTAGCCACATATCGGTGAGATTCTGACCGCATGGCTCTAGAGCGACTCGTCGGCTTTGGGGATCCGCCTTGCCTCGTCGCTCCTGCACGCCCTTGCGAGGGTTAAGGCCACTTTAAAATGCTTTTACACAGGGTCACCAGGGTTATGGGCTGCAAAGTTCGGAAGGAGAAGCACTAGCGCCACCCGTGGCCTCCACTCATCCCACCCGCCCTGCCATCCCACCGTTGACTCCAACCCCCCCCTCCGTGATGATGCAATTGTGAGCATGGTGTATTGATGTCCTCACAATTAGTGTTGAGAAACAACCAAGCATCCTTTGCTATTATGTAATTGTTGTAGGAGATGTATGATAGCAAATCATGCCCCGTTCAGCCGTTTCATACGCTTATTGAACAGGATGTCGAGGGACGAAACAGGAGTTATTATATATATTTGGTATATCGAAGTGATGATTTGATCCTACTACCTGCACATACCATTCTCCGTGCTCTGAGCGTTTGAAGACTTGCGAACTTCATTCTTCAATATCTTTACTCTGCTACTCTACGTACAATTAGTCTTTGGTGTATAACAGCTGTAATAGAAAGATGGGATATATCTATGGTTCATTGAAATGTAGAGGTCTCATACATGCGATGGAAGATAGTTTCGTATGAAAGAGATGGCATGTTTGTTAATACTGCCTACAAATACACTACGTTATCATGAGGTCTAGAGAGTATGCCAGAATAATAAATAGCAAGCATGGGTATCGACTTAAGGGTAACTCGGATACTAGACACTATAATCTCGCTTAGTACGTCACGAGGCTCTGCGATGCGATCGAATCATGGCCAGATCGATGTTTTGGTATGGTGACTGATTTTAATCACGCAGAAGCTATTTTGTTGGGTACATGACCCGAGAGAATCATTCGCGTGATGGTGAACTCAACACCCTGGAATTAGTCACGTCACATGATATACAAGACTTCAGCCGAAACTCGTGCGAGCAATATGTCTATTAGCCACACGTAAGTAGCATTGTGCGGGTATGTAGAACGCTTAACATTTCATGAGAACATTAGATATCGGATCTTCATCTCAGATAGATAAGATAGGTGGAAGGATGCATCTTTGATCAGCGATAGGGAAATCGCAGAAGGGATATTTGTAGGCTCGCCCGTTTTGATAAGATCTTATTAGTCGTTATGCACATACGAGCCGTGAGCCATAATTGCGTTGAGTGTTGTCATATTGTGTACAAGTCTTCTCGTAATAGGAATAGTGTGGAATAGCAGACTATGGACCTCTAAGTATGGTGAGTTCTGTTAGTTCAGTCTTATCTACTTTGGAGGAATATGGAGGGACAGTGTAGGAGGAGTAGGGACGCTCTCTGGAATATGCGGCGCGCTGGAGTGTCGAAATAAACAATGATCCTCAGGTTTATGGATCTCTTATCGGCCGATGGTAGTCAATGCGCATTCGACCTTAATAGTATACACTGCCGGAGATTAAGAAATTAAAGAGGGCTTGTCCTCTTCTCAAGATAAAGCCTCTACTATAAAGTTAACAAATTATGATGTTCAGGAGGACAAGGGATAAATGTTGATTGCTCTTTACGACCTCATTGGTTGAGTCTTTCGTAGATGTACAGCATAGATGATCTAGATTGAAGTGAGTATACAGGGCAGTAGATATCATAATAGATGTTGTATAGGGATGGTGAGTGAGATCTAATTCTGGGTTAATGAGGCCATTTTACGATGCTAATATATATCACTAGTTTTGGACTAGAAGAGAAAGTTCTACACCTAAGTTGAGATTCAATAACATTGATCGGTAGGTTCAAGAGGGAGCCAATTTGAAAATTTAGTAGAGAGAAATAGATAGAAATGTCTAGGTCTGAGAAAAGGTATAAATCGCGATAAGGCTGGATAATTAATAATCAGTGGGTGACCTGGTGCAATACAGTTGTTTGAGTATTGACAAGAATCATTCTCGAGCCGTCTATGATTGGCTCGTTCTATATAGTTCATGTAGTTACTTAGGACCACTCCTTCATAGTACTCTGACGAGTATGTGTTGAGTGCTCTGTCTGTTGCTTTCGCTCTTTGCGGGTATGTGACGCATAGTATAAAGATTCTGTCTGACGTATTGAGTTATAGATACACAATCATTGGTATAATCTACAGAGATATTGCGTGGTACTTTCTGGGTTCGCACACAGAGCCACGTAGTTTTCCAGACGGCGTGATAATAACAGTGGAATCACACAGCACAATCAGTTCTCTGAATGTTTCTCTTGCGAAGAGACTACTGCGCTGCTTTAGCATAATCTCTCAACGCCTCAGTTAGACAAGAGATCATTGATACATTGGAGTAGTTAATATAGCTCTGGGCATGGAAATGAGAGCCGAGTGCGCGGAATTGATGCCCGTTATACGGAGCGGTAGATCAGAAGAAACCGCTCATATGCGGCTTGGCCAGTGTAGTCATTTGGGGTCAGCACGGCTGGCGAGATAGAATATTGTTCGCTCTAGCTGTACCTGGTGGTCTAGGGCTTGTAGGTGACGACCAAACGAGGTCGGTGATCGCGATAAACAGTGTAGGATCGGGAAGATTTGCTCCAGTAATGTATGGATCACACGCTATGTTGGGGTCCTGTGATTGCTACCTCGTGTATAAGGGTCACAATTATAGATGTCTGACAGTATTGTCTAATTCAATAACATTAATAAAAAGATCACAACTCGGGGTTCTGAATTCATTGGAAAAGAGTGTAGAGAAACTTAAAACAATGACATGAAAATAATGTAGCTTTGTCATCCACTTTTCACATAATAGAGGTAGCGAAGCAGATGGCAGCAAAGTGGCGCACTCTTTGTTGGCAATCGCACAGGAAGTATCACAGATGTGTATCCAGCTGATGACAGTACTCTCAACAATATATGTTGCTCGACGATTTATGACACTGGCCATGACGCGAGCGAGTGATAGCTACGCAGGCGAGGAAGGGAGGCGCAATCTATTTTGGTGCAGTCGGAGTTGAAATCTGCTTACTCCACTATTACTAGGCAGCCTGCTTCAATATGTATTCTGTCAGTTGATTAATATAACATTTAAGTTAGTATGGTACAAATCGGCTTCAGTAGTTAGAGAGATACGTACGCCTCGTTATTGAGGTGTTTGGCATCAACGTGCATATGTAGTAGTTGTTATTGAGTTATTAGAATTGTAATAAGTGAGTAGAAAGAAGAATTGGGATGAGGAGTGGAGGTAGGCACGCAAAATGAGATGGAGTTATTGTCCGCTATATCACCTCAAATGGTCGCTTATATCTGGTAGAGATTTGTGAATAAGAATGTTGGATTAGTAAAACTAAGAATCAGCAGGACTCAACAGGAGGGATTCATATAGTGTTGCACATTCCATGGCAGTCTGCATATAGTATGATGGTTGAGTGTACTTATCTGGTGGATTATTGCCTATGGTATCGAGTCTGACTTGGATGTGATTCAAAAGCTAGCTGTACGTGATAATGGAGGTACACTTGACTATATGTCTAAAAGAGAATTAAGCAAGGACTACGCTATGAGTCCTGATTCATTGGCTGGAGAGACCTATATTAGACACATCAGACTTAACATCAGAGGTTGTACGTCACAGTGCCGTGGATCGCCTCGAAGACAAGACTCCCGTCGAAACAGCCCAGTTGCAACTGATCAGTTGTCAAGTTGATAGCTCAAGGTTGTTTGATCTCATTTAATTGCTCTAGATTTCTCTTAGAACAGAGAGAATAAATTCACGGAGATGTTTAACGTCTTGTGTATGATTGTATGATAAGAAATAACCGCATAACTCTTCGAATGATTTATATTAGATTTTAAGAATAAAGACTTTCTTTCAGTAGCCTGCATAATGATGATTTTCACTTATCTTTTGGTATTCACTGATTCGGAGTTATATTCTTCGACATAATTAAGACAAGATAAGATGACCAAGTCACATGATCATATAATATTAAGAGTGTGGATCTTGTC
Organism: Salvelinus sp. IW2-2015; assembly: GCF_002910315.2. Classification (NCBI taxonomy): domain Eukaryota; kingdom Metazoa; phylum Chordata; class Actinopteri; order Salmoniformes; family Salmonidae; genus Salvelinus; species Salvelinus sp. IW2-2015. Next base: position 61,701 of record NW_019943265.1, on the reverse strand, counting down.
TAATTATTATATGTTCGTACATGATTTTGCAAGGTGACGACTAGAGTATGCACATTACAGAGGAAACACTGTTCTGGTAATCAGGCCTTCGTCTCGATACTACAGCTACAGCGTAGACATCTCTCATCTTTGCAAATGAGACTCGGATGCTGTCATAACGAAGGATTACGGAGCAGTCTCTGAACATCTCATTGATATTCCATAAGGTCCTGGAATGCAGCAACGATTATAATTAAGCCATTACACTCCACTCCATGTTAGGTTGCAGATGAATTACACTCAACGCAGATCCACTCTGCAAGTGCAGTGAAAGTCTGAAGAGACAGATCGACCGTAAATTGGCCAATATCTTACATTTAAAAAATGATATATGAGTATGTTTTTAGAGGACCCACCATATTATTTACTAATTAATATATATTGTCAACCATCTAAATAACACAAGACACTATGTAAATAATATTTATAGAACTCATTTACAGATGAGAGCTGATCTTAATATAGAAGCCAGTAATAATTACAGATTAATAATAGTCGAGCGTGTCTGTATAATATCAGGTAAATCAAGTTAGCGGCAAAGATAAATTGTATTTGATGCTGGAGTCACTATAACCTAATTATGACACTTGTCGTAATGGGAAAATCAACTCTTGAACATCGCCTTCATCAGGACGATGTCATTGTCACGAACAATCATGTAAAAAAACTATATATCAACTCAATGTACGCCAAAAATGTGTTTTTTAGGTGCAGAAAATGGCTATACCTGGAATGACTGCGAGGAAACGGTTGTGCATATAATCTCAGAGAAAAGCTATGTGAATGTCATCTGTTATCAATGAGTTGAATTTATAGAACACCTCTCGTAACAGAATATAAAATGTATAACACGCACATATATTAGTGTAACTAAAGTTAATTTGACAGAGTCGAAGAGGGGAGGAGAATTCCGATAACACTAACGGTTGAGATTGAGTCTGATCATTCTGATACAGGTATATGGATATATGTCTGTTCATATCCTACTTGTCATCAACATAGGCATGTTTTATGCAAACTGAGTCTTCAATCCCTACCTTGGATATTCCAATTAATCAAATACGGTACCACTTCTATGGAGAGCCTTCGCACTCAATATACCATATACCTAATCTAGCATCCAACTATTTCTAGGGTCTACCGTCTCTCCGGGCTACGCAGATCATGGATAGAGACTGCTTTGGCAGTGTACCAATGTATACCTGCGTAATCATAGTGATGTTGTAAACTACAGCGCTAATAGCTCACCATAGTGTTTCCATAATTTTTACTTGTTTAACATAACTGCTTAGTTCCACCATGTGGGGTGCCAGGACGACGATTAATAGCTTTGACTGAGGGGAACGGGGAGATTGCCCTCTCTCTTAGGGGTGGGGAGGGCCAAGAGACGAGAGGGTGACGGGTTGGAATGTAGGGGTTAGATCAATGCTCATCAAGGTAAAAGAGGTGCAGTTCTGCGCTATTGTAGGTATGTAGGATATGTTTCTATGGGGTTGGAGATTGGAGACTGGCTAGGCCACTCCAGGACCTTGAATGCTCTTACGAAGCCACTCCTTCGTTGCCGCTTGGGCCGGCACGATGTGTGTTTTGGGATCAATTGTCATGTCACTGAAAGACCCAGCCATTCTTCTGTGTCTAATCATCTTCAATGCCCTTTGACTAGAGGAAGGGTTCATCTAACATTACATACAATCTCACATATTCATTGGTCCTTACTCTAATCATTTTCTTCTTTCACGGTCGTCGTCCTGGTCCCTTGTGCAGAAAAACAGCCCCAAAGCATGATGTTTCCACCCCATGCTTCACAGTAGGATATGGTGGTTCTTTGGATGCAATCTCAGCATTCTTTGTCCTCCAAACACGACGAGTTTGATTTTTTACAAAAAGTTCTATTTGGGTTTCATCTGACCATATGACATTCCAATCTTCTTCTGGATTATCAAATGCTCTCTAGCAAACTTCAGATGGGCCTGGACATGTACTGGCTTAAGCAGGGGACACTTCTGGCACTTAGCCAGGATTGAGTCCACTGCGCGTAAGTGTGTAACTCGAGTGTGTCAAGTGTCCTTTGTTAACTCTCTTGAGTACCGCGCCTGAACTGCAGCAATGCAAGGGTCCACCCTTTCAGCTTGCATGTCTAGCGACTCGCAGTAGATGGTTCTCGGCGGAGGGGCATGTTTATTGCAGATGCCCTTTGGCTCACGTATTCTTAATTTGACGCCAGTTGACTCTTACAGTGCATATATAAAATTAATCCCTGACAGCACACAGGCAGATGTTGCATTTGTGACGTGTTGTAGAGATTCATTGCACGATGTGAAGCCCCAGAATTCGACTGGGGAATGATTTTTTACTCGTAGGTGGACGTTGTAGTTTGGTGCATAGTTGGAGCGCATTTTATATCCTTAATAACCATCCTTGACTCTCTCATAGTTGATATGGTAATCAAAACCAAGCTGCTTAGACCCTTTATTTTTGTAAGATTCATTGATTCTTCCCAGCTGGGTGCAGCGTTACCAATTGTTGTTTTTCTGGTGCTTTGACAGGCTCTTGGTCTATGCACGGAGAGAGGCCTATTTTGGTGGACGTGAGCTATTGGGAGTGCCTAATTGTATGAGGGTTTTTGTATACTGATCAACAAGTTCATAACAGGTGCCATGATAAGCTGTTAACGGGAGGACAGAGGAGCGTCTTTAAAGGAACCGGAAGTTAAAGGTCTGCGGAGAGCCAGAAATCTTGCTTGTTTGTAGGTGACCAAATACTTATTTTCCACCATAATTTGCAAATAAATTCATAAAAAATCCTACAATGTGATTTTCTGGATTTTTCTTTCTCATTTTGTCTGTCATAGTTGAAGTGTACCTATGATGAAAATTACAGGCCTCTCTCATCTTTTTAAGTGGGAGAACTTGCACAATTGGTGGCTGACTAAATACTTTTTTGCCCCACTGTATATATATATATATTATTTTTTTGTGCAAATGTATTGAAAATGAAATACTGAAATATTTCATTCACATAAGTATTCACACCCTTGATTCAACCTTAGTTACACTGTAACAGATATAGGCAGCCTGCCAGAGCTACACCTGTTCTATAAAGGCCCAATGCAGACGTTTTTTATTTTAATATTAAATCATTTTGGGGTAAKAATTACGTACCTTACTAATATGGTCAACAATAAACCATAATAGCTTTTTAGTAAAGAGAAATTTGTCAAGCAAGAATGTAGTTAGGACTGTCTGGGAGTGGTCTGAGTGGGGAGGGGAAAATTGAAAACTAGCTGTTATTGGCAAAGAGGTTTGGAACTCTCTTTCTTATTGGTCTATTAACTAATTGATCACCTGGTGATGTCACAAGGCAGGCCAAAACTCCATCCCACCAAAACAAGCTGAAATTTCAGGCAGTCTTTTCAAACAGCTCTTACACGTAAAGGGCATTATCKTKATTTTCACAATTTCCCAGTATTATTCCAAAACCGTAGTGTGGAAATATGTATATAAAACACAGTAAAATCACGTTTTTGACTGCACTGAGCCTTTAACCTATCCTCACACCACTGCCTCCTTGAACAAAGTCCACATGATCAATGGCAGGCTATGCGGAGTCAGACCACGCCTTGGCTGTGAGGCTGTATCCCAAATGGCATTCTATTCCTCATAGGGCTCTGGTCAAAAGTAGTGCACTATATAGGGAATAGGGTTCCATAGGGCTCTGATCAGAAGTAGTGCACTATATAGGGAATAGGGTTCCATAGGGCTCTGGTCAAAAGTAGTGCACTATTAGGGAGTAGGGTATCTCCCGGGTGGCGCAGTGGTCTAGGGCACTGCATCGCAGTGCTAGCTGCGCCACCAGAGTCTCTGGGTTCGCGCCCAGGCTGGGCTGGGTTCGCGCCCAGGCTCTATCGCAGGCGGCCGCAACCGGGAGATCCGTGGGGCGACGCACAATTGGCATAGCGTCGTCCGGGTTAGGGAGGGTTTGGCCGGTATGGAGGGTTTGGCCGGTAGGGATATCCTTGTCTCAGTATGTAAAAAAAAAATGTTATAAAATGTATGCACTCTACTGTAAGTCGCTCTGGATAAGAGCGTCTGCTAAAAAATAATTATGAAATAATATTAAAAATTTTTAAATAATTTAAAAATTTTTAATTTATAATTAAAGTTAATATTAATT
>NW_019943265.1:48927-54395 GCF_002910315.2 Salvelinus sp. IW2-2015 | reverse complement strand
CTCTAAGAAAACAATCATAAGTATTGTGACTTGTTTCGAGGTAAACTATAGGGCAGATGTCTTCAACGTCACTGCGTCACAGGAGAGACATAATCGACATTGCTACAAAAAAACATTTTCATGTTAGCAAAATGTTGTCTTTTTTTGGCAGAAACGCCTTCTGTGGAATGTGAATTTCATATACATTACAACTTGCGTTATGTCATCTGTAAATACAAATTAAATTGTTTGTTAAAATGAATTAAACACCCACATACTCTCCGTAACTAAAGGAATTGAAGGCGAGAGGGGAGGACACGAATGGAAACTGGCCACGCGAGGTTCCGGTGAAGATATTCTGTAGCTAAAGGTCAAGCTCGACCCTATTGTTAAAAAAAAAGTCGTATACATTTTCCCGTATTGATTATTCAAAATCAAATAGGCTACTCCTGTCAGCTAGCCCTTGCAGCAATCAAAATGATACCAACAGCATCATCCTAGTCGTTATAAGCGTTCCCTCTCCCGAGGTATCATGGATAGTAGAACGTTTGGAGTGTCTACCATGTAAGGTAACCAGGAAACCAAGGTAACCACTTTTTTTTTTAATTACATAACTGCTTGTTCACCATGGGGTGCCAGGACAGAGAAGAGCTTTGACTGAGTGGGACGGGAGATGCCTCTCTCTTAGGGGGGAGGGCCAAGAGACGAGAGGTGACGGTTGGAATGTAGGGGTTGAGCATAGCTCAAGGTAAAGGTGCAGTTCCTGCTCTGTAGGTATGTAGTATATTTCTATGGGTTGAGATCTGAGACTGGCTAGGCCACTCCAGACCTTGAATGCTTCTTACGAAGCTCCTTCGTTGCCGGGCAGTGTGTTTGGGATCATTGTCATGCTGAAAGACCAGCACCGGTTCATCTTCAATGCCCTTGCTGATGAAGGAGGTTTTCATCAAAATCTCACAATACATGGCCCATTCATTCTTTCTTACACGATCAGTCGTCCTGGTCCTTTGCAGAAAACAGCCCCAAAGCATGATGTTTCCACCCCATGCTTCACAGTAGGTATGGTGTTTCTTTGGATGCAACTCAGCATCTTTGTCCTCCAAACACGACGAGTTGATTTTTACCAAAAAGTTCATTTTGTTTCATCTGACATATGACATTCTCCAAACTTCTTCGGATCATCCAATGCTCTCTTAGACAACTTCAGATGGCTGACATGTACTGGTTAAGCAGGGGGACACTTCTGGCACTGCAGGATTGAGTCCTGGCGCGTAGTGTGTTACTGATGTAGGCTTTGTTACTTTGCCAGCTCTCTGCAGGTCATTCACTAGTCCCCGTGTGGTTCTGGATTTTGCTCACCGTTCTTGTGTCATTTTGACCCACGGGTGAGATTTGCGTGGACCCCAGATCGAGGAGATTATCATGGTCTTGTATGTCTTCCATTTCCTAATAATTGCTCCACAGTTGATTCTTCAACAAGCTGCTTACTATTGCAGATTCAGTCTTCCAGCTGGTGCAGGTCTACATTTTGTTTCTGTGTCTTTGACAGTCTTTGGTCTTGGCCATAGTGGAGTTTGGAGTGTGACTGTTTGAGGTTGTATACTGATAAAAGTTCAAACAGGTGCATTATACAGGTAACAGAGTGGAGGACAGAGGAGCGTCTTAAAGAAGAAGTTACAGGTCTGGGAGAGCCAGAAATCTTGCTTGTTTGTAGTGACAAATACTTATTTCCACATATTTGCAAATAAAATCATAAAAAATCTACAATGTGATTTTCTGGATTTTTCTTTCTCATTTTGTCTGTCATAGTTGAAGTGTACCTATGATGAAAATTACAGGCCTCTCTCATCTTTTTAAGTGGAGGAACTTGCACAATTGGTGGCTGACTAAATACTTTTTTGCCCCACTGTATATATATATATATTATTTTTTTGTGCAAATGTATTGAAAGAAAAATACTGAAATATTTCATTCACATAAGTATTCACACCCTTGATTCAACCTTAGTTACACTGTAACAGATATAGGCAGCCTGCCAGAGCTACACCTTTCTATAAAGGCCAATGCAGACGTTTTTTATTTTATATAAATCATTTGGGTAAAAATTACGTACTTACTAATATGGTCAACAATAAACCATAATAGCTTTTAGTAAAGAGAATTTGTCAAGCAAGAATGTAGTTAGGACTGTCTGGGAGTGGTCTGAGTGGGGAGGGGAAAATTGAAAACTAGCTGTTATTGGCAAAGAGGTTTGGAACTCTCTTCTTATTGGTCTATTAACAATTGATCACCTGGTGATGTCACAAGGCAGGCCAAAACATCACACAAAACAAGCTGAAATTTCAGCAGTCTTTTCAAACAGCTCTTACACTAAAGGCATTATCTAAATTTTCCAATCTTCCAGTATTATTCCAAAACCGTAGTGTGGAAATATGTATATAAAACACAGTAAAATCACGTTTTTGACTGCACTGAGCTTTAACCTATCCTCACACACTGCCTCCTTGAACAAAGTCCACATGATAATGGCAGGCTATGCGGAGTCAGACACGCTTGGCTGTGAGGCTGTATCCAAATGGCATTCTATTCCTCATAGGGCTCTGGTCAAAGTAGTGCACTATATAGGAATAGGGTTCCATAGGCGTCTGATAGAAGTAGTGCACTATATAGGGAATAGGGTTCCATAGGGCTCTGGTCAAAGTAGTGCACTATTAGGGAGTAGGGTATCTCCCGGGTGGCGCATGGTCTAGGGCACTGCATCGCAGTGCTAGCTGCGCCACCAGAGTCTCTGGGTTCGGCCCAGGCTGGGCTGGGTTCGCGCCCAGCTCTATCGCAGGCGGCCGCAACCGGGAGATCCGTGGGGCGACGCACAATTGGCATAGCGTCGTCCGGGTTAGGGAGGGTTTGGCCGGTAGGGGGTTTGGCCGGTAGGGATATCCTTGTCTCAGTATGTAAAAAAAAAATGTTATAAAATGTATGCACTCTACTGTAAGTCGCTCTGGATAAGAGCGTCTGCTAAATGACTAAAATGTATAATGTAAAATGTAGGGTTCATAGGCTCTGGTCTAAAGTAGTGCACTATATAGGGAGTAGGTTCATAGGCTCTGGTCTAAAGTAGTGCTCTATATAGGAGCAGGGTTCCATAGGCTCTGTCTAAAGTAGTGCACATATATAGGGAATAGGTTCATTTCAGACGCAGTAGAGTAGTTGTCCAGTCTTAAGGCTGAAGGGCTCAGTCAATGGAACACAGGGCGTTACTCTGTTAATGAGTTAAAAGGCCTGAGAATCTCTTTGATTTGTGTGAAGGGCCAGTTGAAAAGGAGGCTAGCCTCATCCGCTACAATCTGTGTAAGGGCAGTTGAAAAGGAGGCTAGCCTCATCGCTACAATCTGTGTGAAGGCCAGTTGAAAAGGAGGCTAGCCTCATCCGCCTACAATCTTCAACCAATGGGAGGGAAGTCGTGACTCTACATTTGTGCTCAGTCATGACTGGAATAGACACGCGTCTGTTGCTAGGCTCCCAGAATCTGATCTCCTAGAACAGTGCAGTTGGGGTAGGGGGGGACTGGGGAAGGGTTTGCGGCGGTAAAGAGGGGGAGGTCGTCACTAGTTACCACAATCACACAAGTCGAGGCCTAGCCTCACCGCGACCAATCAAGATGAAGGCGACGTGTGACGAGTTCGGCGGTACGCTAGAGATTGGGTAGGCTGGTATCCAGATGTTCCATACTGTTCTGTACCATTTCACCTGTGTATACGGTATACCGGAAGTTGCACACAACGGCACGCTATAAAAAAAAATATATAAATTACTGTATATACAGTATTTTAGGCAAACAGGGATTCTTGCCTCCCAGGAGGGGATTGGGATGTCTCTGCTGTAACCATGAAGCTGGATCTGGACATCAAGCCACTTGGCTAGAAATTTGGCCAAACCAAACACATAGCTGGAGGAGCCCTCATAGAGATAGAATTTATTTGACACATTTTAGATGTAATTTATAGTTATAAGCAGTGGCGTAGCACGCAGCCCTCACGAGGTGGGAGACCCCCACCCCCCGTTTAAAAAATAAATAAAAAATGGTATTGAAAATCATACTTTTGAAATACCCCGGTTATACGATATAAACGGTGTATCGCCCAAGCCTAGCGTACGCCGACCGGCTTCCAGAGGCAGACGAGACATGCATTTATTTTATCTAGCGTTCATCAATGATTTAGTTGTGTATTAGATATAGTAAAACCAACTGTAATAAATTATTCATCAATGATTTAGTTGTGTATTAGATTTAATAAATCCAACCGTAATAAATGATTCATCAATGATTTGTGTATTAGATATAATAAATCCAACCGTAATAAATGCAGAGTGGTAATCAGATGTCTTATTCAAACTCACCTTGTCAGTTTGCACTTCATCATAATTACTTGTCTTAACCTAAAATAGGTTTCCTCCCATATCTGCGTTGTTTTTAAAATGGCATGTAGACAAACAAATGGATCCATCTTGATTATAGATGTATATTTTCTAAATAAACATGTAATTCACAAGTACACTGTTTCACAGAAATGTAAATGTTTGAAATTGGTAGATTTTTATGTTTGATTTAAGATAAACTTCAACCTGTTACTTTATTTGGCACCTAGTCACTTCCTACAGTCGTTTTATTTATTTAACTTAACCTAGCCTTGCTAGCGTAACGATTGTCGTCTGGAGAAGGAGAGGAGGACCAAGGTGCAMSYTGGTAAGTGTTCATCTTTTTTAATAAAATACGAAACACTTGACAAAACAACAAAAACGACAAACGAACAGTCCTGAAAGGTGAAACAAAACACTAAACAGGAAACAACCACCCACAAACACAGGTGGGAACAGGRTACRTGAGTATGATTCTCAATCAGAGACAACYATAGACAGCTGCCTCTGATTGYGAACCARACCAGGCCAAACACACAGAAATACAACACAAGGACAACATAGAACACCAGACATAGAATGCCCACCCAAACTCACACCCTGGCCTAACCAAAACAGAGAATAAAAAGCCTCTCTATAGCCAGGGCAGGACACCWAGGCACTTACTACAGTCKTTTTATTTATTTAACTTAACCTAGCCTTGCAGTCCACCTTTTTGGTATTGTGTACAAGTTTCCATCTCTGTACAAAAGTCATGGTCTTCAAACTATGGAAGATGGTAAATCATTTAATAATTGATTGGAATTACATGGCGCAGTTCTAGACACTCAAATCTCTTTACAGTGTAAGGGGTAACTCACCACCCCACTCTATACAGGGGTAACTCACCACCCCACTCTATACAGGGGTAACTCACCACCCCACTCTATACAGGGGTAACTCACCACCCCACTCTATACAGGGTAACTCACCACCCTACTCTATACAGGGGTAACTCACCACCCCACTCTATACAGGGGTAACTCACCACCCCACGGAACTCACCACCCAACCCCCACTCTCTACAGGGCGTA
>NW_019943265.1:40278-44982 GCF_002910315.2 Salvelinus sp. IW2-2015 | reverse complement strand
TCCACTCTCTACAGGGTAAACCACCACCCTAACCCCACTCTATACAGGGGTAACTCACCACCCCCACTCTATACAGGGGTAACTCACCACTTACAGGGGTAACTCACCACCCTAACCCCACTCTCTACAGGGGTAACTCACCACCCTAACCCCACTCTATACAGGGGTAACTCACCACCCTAACCCCACCATTACATATTCCTGCAATAAGTTCCATGGGATCTTTAGTGAGCACAGAGTTGGGACACCCGTTTTAAAATGCCGCTTTCAAAACAACTGGGAACTTGGAACTCAGAAAACTCGACTTCTGACTTCAGTGCGTTCAAGACAACTGGGAATTAAAACGAGCTCCAACTGGGGAAAAATCAATTTGAAAGGTCATCAAACTCAGAATTCCACGTCAGAAAGTCGGGCGTCTTTCTAGAGCGCCAACGTTCCTACCTGAAGATCACTGACATCATGATCGTATCTTCCATCTTGTCACGTTCTGAKCTTCCTTTTTTATGTCTTTATTTTACTTTGGTCAGGGCGTGAGTTGGGGTGGGCATTCTATGTTGATTTTCTATGTTTTGTTCTAGTCGTTATATTTCTATGTGTTTGGCCTAGTATGGTTCTCAATCAGAGGCAGGTGTCGATCGTTGTCTCTGATTGAGAATCATACTTAGGTAGCCTGTTTTCCCACTATGGGTTGTGGGTAGTTATTTTCTGTTTAGTGTTTTTTGTTTGCACCTTACAGAACTGTTKGTTTGTCGGTTTGTTGTTTTTGTTCAGTATTCATTCTCTATTAAGCTATTATGAATACGTACCACGCTGCACTTTGGTCCTCTTCTCCTTCCACCAACGACAACCGTTACACATCTTCTTACATTTTCTTGAGGAACATTCCATTGTTAGTTAGTACATCCTCATAAAGGGTTTAACCTACATTGATCTGTCTTTGAACTTACTGCCTTCTTGGGTCATTTCAGCAACATATTTCTCTTTGGCTTTTTTGTTGTTGTTGTTGTCTGTATCCTGGTGGCATTCATACGTCTTTGTGCCCTCAACTTGAAAGGAAACACCATTGAGTGGGAGACTTTTATTCTCCTCCAGCTGAGATGTTTTCCTGCCAAAGGCCGGGCATCTGTTGAAGGTCAACACTATGATATACTACTATTAGAATGAAAGGCTTGTCGGGAAACTAACGACGTTGCTGTATCAAATACAATAACTCCTCTGTGCTTGGAATGGAATCCCTTATGCTAGCTAGTTAGCTCATTTTAGATGAGAGTAGCAACAGTCCGCTACTAGTTGTCTAATAAAGAAAATAAACTATTGTCCTTACTCAATGTTATGAATCGTAGTGACGCTGCCAATTCTTTTTCCAGAATGTATTTAGTTATTTAATTTCTCAAACTTGAACTGGAGATTGGGGTCATTTACAATATGATGCATTGAATGGAGATAGGGTCATTTAAGGTAAATAGTAGGTCATTTGAATCTTCGGAGATAAGTCATTTTAGAATATGAGGCATTGAACTGGAGATAGGTCATTTAGAATGAGGCATTGAACTGGAGATGGGGTCATTTAGAATATGAGGCATTGAACTGGAGATAGGTCATTTAGAATATGAGGCATTGAACTGGAGATAGGGTCATTTAGAATGAGGATTGAACTGGAGATGGGGTCATTTAGAATATGAGGCATTGAACTGGAGATAGGTCATTTAGAATATGAGCATTGAACTGGAGATAGGGTCATTTAGAATATGAGGCATTGAACTGGAGATAGGGTATTTAGAATATGAGGCATTGAACTGGAGATGGGGTCATTTAGAATATGAGGCATTGAACTGGAGATGGGTCATTTAGAATATGAGGCATTGACTGGAGATAGGTCATTTAGATATGAGGCATTGAACTGGAGATGGGTCATTTAGAATATGAGGCATTGAATGGAGATGGGGTCATTTAGAATATGAGGCATTGAACTGGAGATGGGGTCATTTAGAATATGATTCATTCCCGCGAACCAGAATACGTGTCATCACACCCCTCATCTTATTGGTCGGGTAGGCCTGACCGGTTGCATCACTGCCTGTATTGGCAACTGCCCGGATCCTACCGTAAGGTGCTACAGAGGGTAGTGCTTACGGCCCAGTACATCACCCTGGACCAAGCTTCCTGGACCAAGGACCTATATATACTAGGCTGTGTCAGAGGAAGGCCCAAAAAATTGTCAAAGACTCCAGTCACCTAAGTCATAGACTGTTCTCTCTGCTACCACACGGCAAGCGGTAGGAGCGGCAAGTCTAGGACCAAAAGGCTCCTTAACAGCTTCTACCGCTAAGCCATAAGATCCTGAACAATTAATCAAATGGCCACCCAGACTATTTACATTGACACCCCCCTTTGTTTTTACACTGCTGCTACTCGCGTGTTTATTATCTATGCATAGTCACTTTACGAATGACCTCGACTAACCTGTAGCCCTGCACATTGACTCGGTACCGGTACCCCCTGTATATAGCCTCGATATTATGTACACTTTCTTGTGTTATTTCAGATTTTTTATTTTTTTACTTTAGTTTATTTAGTAAATCTTTTCTTAACTCTATTTCTTGAACTGCATTGTCGGTTAGGACATGTCACTCATTGACAAATGAGATTTGTGGCTGTGGTAACTAGTGATGACTGGGAGGGAGGCGAATCGATGAAGAGGGGGGGCTGGGGCGTTGGAGGCAGCGAAGAGGTGGTGTGCCTGCTGCTGCTTGGGGAGAGAGAAGACAGAGGACACATCAAGGGGTAATACACTGATAACCCAGGCATGACAAACCGCTAGCATGTGTAAGCGATCTATCGCTGCTAAAGGTACAGAGAAATAGTTTTTGAAATGGCACCTGCCTGTCTGTCGTCACAGCTCAGCTATTGTTGTTTCTAATCACTTTTGTTAATAATTGTTGTAACACCAAACATCCTATGATTATGGATTATGCATATAGGATTATTTTATATTTTAAAAAATGTTTTTTATTTAACCTTTATTTAACTAGGCAAGTAGTTAAGAACAATTTTTATTTACAATGACGGCCTAAAATGGCAAAAGGGCTCCTGCGGGGACTTGGGCTGGGATTAAAATAAGAGGACAAAATACACACTCACGACAAGAGAGCAGCACAACATACATAAAGAGAGACCTAAGACAAAAATAGATGCAACAACAAACATGACACACAGCATGGTAGCAACACAACATGACAACAACATGGTAGAACCAATGCTAGCAGCACAAAACATGGTACAAACATTATTGGGCACAGACAACAGCACAAAGGTCAGAAGGTAGAGACAACAATACATCAAGCGAAGCAGCCACAACTTGTCAGTAAGAGTGTCATGATTGAGTCTTTGAATGAAGAGATTGACATAAAATCGTCGCAGTTTGAGTGTTTGTTGCAGCTGTTCCAGTCGCTAGCTGCAGCGAGACTGAAAGCGAGCAACCAGGGATGTGTGTGCTTTGGGACCTTTAAAGAATGTGACTGGCAGAACGGGTGTTGTATGGTGGAGGATGAGGGCTGCAGTAGATATCTCAGATAAGGGGGCGTGAGCCCTAAGAGGGTTTTATAATATAAGACTCAACCAATACAGAAATGACCAGTTTACAGAGGAGTATAGAGTCCAGTGATGTGTGCCGCTATACGTGACGGGCATCTTGGTGCGCCAATTGACACGACCAATGCGCAATCTAGCTAAAATTAAAATCTCCGTAATCTAGCATGGTTGGGATGGACATCTGAATCAGGGTTAGTTTGGCAGCTGGGGTGAAAGAGGAGCGATTACGATAGAGGAAACCAAGTCTAGATTTAACTTTAGCCTGCAGCTTTGATATGTGCTGAGAGAAGGACAGTGAACCGTCTAGCCATACTCCCAAGTACTTGTATGAGGTGACTACCTCAAGCTCTAAACCCTTAGAGGTAGTAATCACACCTGTGGGGAGAGGGGCATTCTTCTTAACAAACCACARGGCCTTTGTTTTGGAGGTGTTCAGAACAAGGTTAAGGGCAGAGAAAGCTTGTTGGACGCTAAGAAAGCTTTGTTGTAGAGCGTTTAACACAAAATCCAGAGAGGGGCCAGCTGAGTATAAGACTGTATCATCTGCATATAAGTGGATGAGAGAGCTTCCTACTGCCTGAGATATGGTGTTGATGTAAATTGAGAAGAGCGTGGGGCCTAGGATTGTGCCTTGGGGTACTCCCTTGGTGACAGGCAGTGGATGATACAGCAAATGTTCTGACTTTATAAACTGCACTCTTTGAGAGAGGTAGTTAGCAAACCAGGCCAAAGACCCCTCAGACACCAATACTCCTTAGCCGGCCCACAAGAAGGGAATGGTCTACTGTATCCTAAGCTTTGGTCAATAAAAATAGCAYCACAARATTGCTTAGAATCAAGGGCGATGGTGACATCATTGAGGACCTTTAAGGTTGCAGTGACACATCCATAACCTGAGCAGAAACCAGATTGAATACCAGAAAGAATACTATAGACATCAAGAAAGCCAGTCAGTTGATTATTGACACGTTTTTCCAACACTTTTGATAAACAGGGCAAAATAGAAATAGGCCTATAACAGTTAGGATGAGCTTGATCTCCCCCTTTAAGTAAAGGACGAACCATGGCTGCCTTCCATGCAATGGGACCCTCCCCAGAGAGGAGAGACAGGTT
>NW_019943265.1:23484-36433 GCF_002910315.2 Salvelinus sp. IW2-2015 | reverse complement strand
GCAACTGTAGATGGGCCAGGGTGTACATGCACATTTCCAGATACCATCAACAGTAATACAATCAAGGCACGGCAGAGGACAGGGAGAACTCTGCAGTGCTGATTTATGACATGTGAATGTGCATCAGATGGCAACAAGYTCATATTGTACAGCAATTTCATCAGGTAACATGAATACAAAGCCGGCGAGAGGTGGTTAGAATAGGATGGGAGGCCAAGAGTCCGTGTAACCAATAGAGAGTCAGAGTGTCGAGTGTGGGAACAAATAGTCTGTCCCACGGTTGGGTAAACAAGAAAGTTCATAGTKAACAAGCATGTATGAGTCATGAGGCAAATGGCAAAATGCACAAGATGAAAATACAACGACTTGGGGCTAGCCATTGTAAGTTCAGAGTCACTCGCTCCAACAGTACCTCTGTGCTGGAGGCGAGCGAAAGCTCAGGAGAGAGGGGGGAGTGTGGTGGGGGTACCTGTACCAGACAGGGGGAGACAGGGCAGATGGTGAACAGATCGCCAGGGGGAATCCAAGCAGCAGTGCAGCAGGCAACGGGAGTAGGTGTCACATCCACTTGGGAGAAGCTGTTATTTCTGGAGGCAGATTTCTTGTAGAAAATGCCAGTGATGGTCTCTGAACAGCAGGAGGGGGCTTCAAGGCCTCTGGATTTGGGTGGGGTAGCCTGCCYTTCGTTGGGCTCAAAGGCTTCGACAACTCTCACGTCACACCTCAGTGCTAAATGAAGTTGTGTCTTGTCTGTCTCAGTTCCAGGTTGGATGGTGTATTAATCCTTCCTGGTAATTTTGACCAAAATGAGGTTGTAGGTTTTGAATCTGGAGTGAAGGTTATGCTGTGGAGGGTAGCATCCTGTATATGTCCCTGCCGAAAATAAATCAAAGTTTATCGAACTCCAAATCTATATTTTTTTGTAAAAATAAAAAACATGTAGAAAAATGTGAGAGGTCACATGTAGCTGTGTCTCTCTCTCCCTCCACTAGTCAGTTGAAGTTATTAGTACAGCCTTCATTGGGGATGTGTCTCTCTCTCTCTCCTCCACAGTCAGTTGAGTTATAGTACAGCCTTCATTGGGGTGTGTTCTCTCTCTTCCCTCACTAGTCAGTTGAGTTATAGTACAGCCTTCATTGGGATGGTGTCTTCTCTCTGTCCCTCCACTAGTCAGTTGAGTTATAGTACAGCCTTCATTGGGGCTGTGTCTCTCTCTCTCCCTCCACTAGTCAGTTGAATTATAGTACAGCTTCATGGGGCTGTGTCTCTCTCTCTTCCCTCCACTAGTCAGTTGATTATAGTACAGCCTTCATTGGGGCTGTGTCTCTCTCTCTGTCCCTCCACTGTCAGTTGTGAATTATAGTACAGCCTTCATTGGGGGCTGTGTCTCTCTCTCTCTCCCTCCACTAGTCAGTTGAATTATAGTACAGCCTTCATTGGGGCTGTGTCTCTCTCTCTGTCCTCCACTAGTCAGTTGATTATAGTACAGCCTTCATTGGGGGCTGTGTCTCTCTCTCTTCCTCCCACTAGTCAGTTGAGTTATAGTACAGCCTTCATTGGGGCTGTGTCTCTCTCTCTCTCCCTCCACTAGTCAGTTGATTATAGTACAGCCTTCATTGGGGCTGTGTCTCTCTCTCTCCCTCCACTAGTCAGTTGAGTTATAGTACAGCCTTCATTGGGGCTGTGTCTCTCTCTCTTCCCTCCACTAGTCAGTTGAGTTATAGTACAGCCTTCATTGGGGCTGTGTCTCTCTCTCTTCTCCCTCCACTAGTCAGTTGAGTTATAGTACAGCCTTCATTGGGGGCTGTGTCTTCTCTCTCCTCCACTAGTCAGTTGAGTTATAGTACAGCCTTCATTGGGGGCTGTGTCTCTCTCTCCACTAGTCAGTTGAGTTATAGTACAGCCTTCATTGGGGGCTGTGTCTCTCTCTCTCCCTCCACTAGTCAGTTGAGTTATAGTACAGCCTTCATTGGGGGCTGTGTCTCTCTCTCTCTCCCTCCACTAGTCAGTTGAGTTATAGTACAGCCTTCATTGGGGGTGTGTCTCTCTCTCTCTCCTCCACTAGTCAGTTGAGTTATAGTACAGCCTTCATTGGGGGCTGTGTCCTCTCTGTCCCTCCACTAGTCAGTTGAGTTATAGTACAGCCTTCATTGGGGCTGTGTCTCTCTCTCTCTCCCTCCACTAGTCAGTTGAGTTATAGTACAGCCTTCATTGGGGGCTGTGTCTCTCTCTCCTCTCCTCCACTAGTCAGTTGAGTTATAGTACAGCCTTCATTGGGGGCTGTGTCTCTCCCTCATCTAGTCAGTTTGAGTTATAGTACAGCCTTCATTGGGGCTGTGTCTCTCTTTCCCTCCCTCCACTAGTCAGTTGAGTTATAGTACACCTTCATTGGGGGCTGTGTCTCTCTCTCTCTCCTCCACTAGTCAGTTGATTATAGTACAGCCTTCATTGGGTGCTGTGTCTCCTCTCTCTCCCTCCACTAGTCAGTTGAGTTATAGTACAGCCTTCATTGGGGGCTGTGTCTCTCTCTCCCTCCCTCCACTAGTCAGTTGAGTTATAGTACAGCCTTCATGGGGGCGTGTGTCTCTCTCTTCTCCCTCCACTAGTCAGTTGAGTTATAGTACAGCCTTCATTGGGGCGTGTGTCTCTTCTCTCCACTAGTCAGTTGAGTTATAGTACAGCCTTCATTGGGGGCTGTGTCTCTCCTCTCTCTCCCTCCACTAGTCAGTTGAGTTATAGTACAGCCTTCATTGGGGGCTGTGTCTCTCTCTCTCCCTCCACTAGTCAGTTGAGTTATAGTACATCCTTCATTGGGGCTGTGTCTCTCTCTCTCTCCTCCACTAGTCAGTTGAATTATATGTACAGCCTTCATTGGGTGCTGTGTCTCTCTCTCTTCCCTCCACTAGTCAGTTGAGTTTAGTACAGCCTTCATTTGGGGCTGTGTCTCTCTTCCCTCCTCCACTAGTCAGTTGAGTTATAGTACAGCCTTCATTGGGGGCTGTGTCTCTCTCTCTGTCCTCCACTAGTCAGTTGAGTTATAGTACAGCCTTCATTGGGGCTGTGTCTCTCTCTCTCTCCTCCACTAGTCAGTTTGAGTTATAGTACAGCCTTCATTGGGGCTGTGTCTCTCTCTCTCCCTCCACTAGTCAGTTGAGTTATAGTGACAGCTTTCATTGGGGCTGTGTCTCTCTCTCTGTCCCTCCACTAGTCAGTTGAGTTATAGTACAGCCTTCATTGGGGGCTGTGTCTCTCTCTCCCTCCACTAGTCAGTTGAGTTATAGTACAGCCTTCATTGGGGGCTGTGTCTCTCTCTCCACTAGTCAGTTGATTATAGTACAGCCTTCATTGGGGGCTGTGTCTCTCTCTCTCACTAGTCAGTTGAGTTATAGTACAGCCTTCATTGGGGCTGGTGTCTCTCTCTCTCTCCCTCCACTAGTCAGTGTTGAGTTATAGTACAGCCTTCATTGGGGGCTGTGTTCTCTCTCTCTCCCTCCACTAGTCAGTTGAGTTATAGTACAGCCTTCATTGGGGCTGTGCTCTCTCTCCCTCCACTAGTCAGTTGAGTTATAGTACAGCCTTCATTGGGGCTGTGTCCTTCTCTCTCCCTCCACTAGTCAGTTGAGTTATAGTAAGCCTTCATTGGGGCTGTGTCTCTCTCTCCTCCCATTAGTCAGTTGAGTTATAGTACAGCCTTCATTGGGGGCTGTGTCCTCTCTCTCCCTCCACTAGTCAGTTGAGTTATAGTACAGCCTTCATTGGGGGCTGTGTCTCTCTCTCCTCCACTAGTCAGTTGAGTTATAGTACAGCCTTCATTGGGGCTGCTTGTCTCTCTCTCCCTCACTAGTCAGTTGAGTTATAGTACAGCCTTCATTGGGGCTGTGTCTCTCTCTCCCTCCACTAGTCAGTTGAGTTATAGTACAGCCTTCATTGGGGCTGTGTCTCTCTCCTCCCTCCACTAGTCAGTTGAGTATAGTACAGCCTTCATTGGGGCTGTGTCTCTCTCTCTCTCCCTCCACTAGTCAGTTGAGTTATAGTACAGCCTTCATTGGGGCTGTGTCTCTCTCTTCCCTCCACTAGTCAGTTGAGTTATAGTACAGCCTTCATTGGGGGCTGGTCTCTTCTCTCCCTCCACAGTCAGTTGAGTTTTATAGTACAAGCCTTCATTGGGGGATGTGTCTCTCTCTCTCTCCCCCACTAGTCAGTTGAGTTATAGTACAGCCTTCATTGGGGCTGTTGTCTCTCTCTTCCCTCCACTAGTCAGTTGAGTTATAGTACAACTTCATTGGGGGCTGTGTCTCTCCTCTTCCCTCCACTAGTCAGTTGAGTTTAAGTACAGCCTTCATTGGGGGCTGTGTCTCTCTCTCTCCCTCCACTAGTCAGTTGAGTTATAGTACAGCCTTCATTGGGCTTAACGCGTCCCATTTGAGCAGAACTTCATCTCCATCCATCAGTAAAGTTTTCCATATAAACCTCTGGAATTATGAAGAAATCAAAATTCAGAAATGCCATGCATAATGCTGATATTATTTGGATGAGTGAATGATGTGTTGCTTAAATCCTTAGATTAGATATTAAGGGCAAAATGAATTGCTGAATCCCTATAAATAGCTATATCTAAATGAATTGCTGAATCCCTATAAATAGGTATATCTAAATGAATTGCTGAATCCCCTATAAATAGGTATATCTAAATGAATTGCTGAATCTCCTATAAATAGGATCTAAATGAATTGCTGAATCTCCTATAAATAGGTATATCTAAATGAATGCTGAATCCCTAAAATAGGTATATCTAAATGATTGCTGAATCCCTATAAATAGGTATATCTAAATGAATTGCTGAAATCCCTATAATAGGTATATCTAAATGAATTGCTGAATCTCCTATAAATGGATATCTAAATGAATTGCTGAATCTCCTATAAATAGATATCTAAAGAATTGGCTGAATTCCTAAAATAGGTATATCTAAATGAATTGCTGATCTTCCTATAAATAGTATATCTAAAGAATTGCTGAATCTCCTATAAATAGGTATATCTAAATGAAATTGCTGAATCTCCTCATAAATAGGTTATCTAAATGATTGCTGAATCCCTATAAATAGGTATATCATAATTGAATTCATGCTGAATCTCCTATAAATAGATATTCTAAATGAATTGCTGAGATCTCCTATAAATAGGTATATCTAAATGAATTGCTGAATCCCCTATAAATAGGTATATCTAATGAAATGCTGAATCCTAAAATAGGTATATTCTAAATGAATTGCTGAATCCCCTTATAAATAGTAATAATTAATATGAATCCCTATAAATAGGTGATATCTAAATGAATTGCTGAATCCCTATAAATAGGTATATCTAAATGAATTGCTGAAGCCCTATAAATAGGTATATCTAAATGAATTGCGAATCCTATAAATAGGTATATCTAATGAATTGCTGAATCTCCTAATAAATAGGTATATTACATGGAATTGCTGAATCCCCTATCAATAGGTATATCTAAATGAATTGCTGAATCCCCCTATAAATAGGTATATCTAAATGAATTGCTGAATCCCCTATAAATAGGTATATCTAAATGAATTGCTGAATCCCCTATAAATAGGTATATAAAGAAAATGTATAAGGAAGTAGCATCAGTGCATGTCATTGAGAACAAACATTCCATTTGAGTCATTCTGAGAGCTTCCTGTGAGTCATTCTGAGASCTTCCTGTGGGTTGTCTGAGAGCTTCCTGTGAAGTGTCTGTGGTGTCGCGCTTCTCCAGCGTTGTATCTGTCCTCTCCTCTCACCTGCTCAGAGTTGAACCTTGACTCTCTGGACAGAAACACTGGTTATGTTCACAATGGCACCCTATACCCCTATATAGTGCGCTACTTTTGACCAGAGCCCTATGGAGAAATAGGGGACCATTTTGTGACGCAGCCACTGTCTTCTAGTACAGTCATTTGGAAGTATAATCTCATTGTACTTTGTCCACTTCTGACAATAGCGGTTGGTACTGTGTGTGTTACCACTATGGTGATGCAGATCAAAGTGTCTGTGATAAGGAGGCTTACTACTGTGTTATGAACTTTAAGCTCTGTAACATTCAAAACAATAACCAGGTTGTCCTGGGTACTAAAACATACACATCTCTCTACTGCAGCTAAATAGCATGTTTTACACATCTCTCTACTGCAGCTAAATACCATGTTTTACACATCTCTCTACTGCAGAAAAATAGCATGTTTTACACATCTCTCTATATCCTCTCCTAACTGCAAGAAAATACCATTTTTACATATCTCTCTACTGCAGAAAAATACATGTTTTACACTCTCTCTACTGCAGAAAAAATAGCATGTTTTACAATATCTTACTGACTGCAGTACTCATCTTTTACATATTCTCTCTACTGCAGAAAAATACCATATTTTACATCTCTCTACTGCAGAAAAATAGCATGTTTTATCACCATCTCTCTACTGCAGAAAAATACCATGTTTACACATCTCTCTACTGCAGAAAATAGCATGTTTTTACACATCTCTCTACTTGGCAGCTAATAGCATGTTTTACAACATCTCTCTACTGCAGCTAAAAACGCATGTTTTACACATCTCTTCTACTGCAGCTAATACCAATGTTTTACACATCTCTCTACTGCAGAAAAATAGCATGTTTTACATATCTCTCTAACTGCAAGCTAAATAGGCATGTTTTACATATCTCTCTACTGCAGACAAATAGCATGTTTTACACATTCTCTATTCATAAAATAGCAATGTTTTACACATCTCTCTCTGCAGCTAAATACCCATGTTTTACACATCTCTACTAATGAAAGAAAATACATGTTTTTACATATCTCTCTACTGCGACAAAAATAGCATGTTTTAACACATCTCTCTACTGCAGAAAATACCATGTTTTCACATCTCTCTACTGCAGAAAATAGCATGTTTTACACATCTCTCTACTGCAGAATAATAGCTGTTTACACATTCTGCTCTACTGCACTAAATACCATGTTTTACCATCTCTCTACTGCAGAAAAGATAGCATGTTTTACACATCTCTCTACTGCAGATAAATAGCAGTGTTTACACATCTCTCTACTGCAGAAAAATAGCATGTTTTACACATCTCTCTACTGCAGAAAATACCAGTTTGTTAACACATCTCTCTACTGCAGAAAAATAGCATGTTTTACACATTCTCTACTGCAGATAAATAGCCATGTTTTTACACATCTCTCTACTGCAGCTAAATACCATGTTTTACACATCTCTCTACTGCAGAAAAAAGCATGTTTTACACATCTCTCTACTGCAGAAAAATACCATGTTTTACCACATCCTCTACTGCAGAAAAATAGCATGTTTTACACATCTCTCTACTGCAGATAAATAGCATGTTTTACACATCTCTCTCCTGCAGCTAATACCATGTTTTACATATCTCTCTACTGCAGAAAAATACCATGTTTACACATCTCTCTACTGCAGCTAAAATACCATGTTTAACACATCTCTCTACTGCAGCTAAATACCATGTTTTACATATCTCTCTACTGCAGAAAAAATAGCATGTTTTACACATCTCTCTACTGGCAGAAAAAATAGCATAGTTTTTACAATCTCTCTACTGCAGAAAAATACCATGTTTTACACATCTCTCTACTGCAGCTAACATACCATGTTTTACACATCTCTCTACTGCAGCTAAATACCATGTTTTACACAATCTCTCTACTGCAGAAAAATAGCATGTTTTACACATCTCTCTCTGCAGAAAAATAGCATGTTTTACACATCTCTCTACTGCAGAAAAATACCATGTTTTTACACAATCTCTCTACTGCAGAAAAATACCATGTTTTAACACATCTCTCTACTGCAGCTAAATACATGTTTTAACATATCTCTCTACTGCAGAAAAATAGCATGTTTAACATATCTCTCTACTGCAGCTAAATAGCATGTTTTACATATCTCTCTACTGCACGAGAAAAATAAACAATGTTTTACCATATCTCTTACTGCACGCTAAAATAGTAAATATTGTTTTACATATCTCATCTACTGAGAGAAAATAGCTATTTTTACACATCTCTCATACTGACAGCTAAAATACCATGATTTTACACATCTCTCTACTCGCAGAAAAATAGCATGTTTTACCACATCTTCTACTGCAGAAAAATACCATGTTTTACAACATCTCTAAATCTGCAGAAAAATAAAAGCATGTTTCACATACGTCTTCTACTCCAAAGAGAAAAATACCATGTTTTAACATATCTCTCTACTGCGATAAATAGCATTGTTTTACACATCTCTCTACTGCAGAGAAAATACCTGTTTTACACATCTCTCTACTGCAGCTAAATTACCATGTTTTACATATCTCTCTACTGCAGAAAAAATACCATGTTTTACACATCTCCTACTGCGAGAAAAAATAGCATGTTTTTCAATATCTCTCTACTGCTGAAAAATAGGCAATGTTTTACATCATCTCTCTACTGCAAGAAAATACCATATTTTGACATATCTCTCTACTGCAGCTAAAATACCATGTTGATCTAATTATTTATTTATTTGCACATAATAGGCCAGTTTTTGCAATGCAAAAATGATACTGTTTTGAAATGCCCTGGTTGGAAGATTTTGATAATTAAGGTCCTTTGTCGTCGTATGGTGAAGGAATTGAATTATAATTAAAATCTAGTGGCAAAGAGTAAGTGGGAGACAGTAGACGTAGGCTAATCTCCTACAGAATCTCCATACGAGGGGTCACGCCAGCAGCCCTGCGCCTGCCGCTCTTTTAAATAGTACCATTGTCCCAGCCTTGTCCTCCTCTCTGCATGAAGAATCAGTCTCGTTAGATTGCTCACCTTCGTTATATACAGTGGCACTGGCTGGTGACGAGTAAGCTGACTTGAGAACGGATGAGCTCAACTAGGGGGGCCAAGTCTGTGGAGACTGTCTGATAACGGGAGCTTCCTGGGTAAATGAGGGACGGTATGGTTATAGCATGTTATCCTGGGTAACAGGGCACGAGTAATGTCTATAGCATTTTACTGGTAATAGTGAGGGTCTGTCTATAGCATGTTATCTGGGTAACAGTGAGGGTCTGTCCATTAGCAAATGTGTATCCTGGGTAATAGTGAGGGTCTTATCCTGGGCTAAAGTGAGGGTCCTCCTGGTTAACAATGAGGGTCTATCTGGGTAACAGTTGAGGGTCATCCTGGGTAACAGTGAGGTGTCTATCCTGGTAACAGTGAGGGTCTATCCTGGGTAATATGAGGGTCTATCCTGGTAACAGTGAGGGTCTATCCGCTGGTATATCGTGCGGGTCTATCCTCGGTAATATGGTGTGAGGGTCTATCCTGGAATAAGTGAGGGTCATAATCCTGGGTAATAGTGACGGGTCTATCCTGGTAACAGTGCGGTCTATCCTGGGCAACCAGTGAGGAGTCTCCGGGTAACAGTGAGGGTCTATCTGGGTAATAGTGAGGGTCTATCCTGGGTAAACAGTGAGGGTCTATTCCTGGTACAGGAGGGGTCTATCCTGGGTATAGTGAGGGTCTATCCTGGGTAAGTGAGGGTCTATCCTGGGTAATAGTGAGGGTCTATCCTGGGTAACAATGGGTAACAGTGAGGGGTCTAGTCCTGGGTAAACAGGAGGGTCTATCCTGGTTAAACAGTGAGGTCTATCTGGGTAAACAGTGAAGGGTCTATCCTGGTAACAGTGAGGGTCTTATCCTAGGGTAACAGTGAGGTTCTGTCTATCAGCATGCTGTGGGCTGCGTTCCAATGCACTACTTTAGACCAGAGCCCTAAGAACCTATTCCCTATATAGTGGCCTAACTTAGACGAGAGCCATATAGAACCTTATTCCCTATATAGTGGCAACTACTTTGCCAGAGCCATATGAGCCAGTAAAATGTAGTGCCCTACATATAAAGGGTACCATTTGGGACGCTGTCTCGTCCACTGTCTGACTGTAGTGTACACTCCCTGAAAGACCTGTACACACCCAACCTCATCTCTGTACATGCTGAGCCTGTCAATATCTCTCTCCCTCCTCCTCCCTCCTCCCTCCCCACAGCTACTGACAGGAAGTCCTCCTCTCCTCTCCTCTCCTCTCCTCTCCTCCTCACTCCCCACAGTCCTGACAGGAAAGATCTCCTCCTCTCCTCTCCTCTCCTCTCCTCTCCTCTCTCCCTCCTCCTCACTCCCCACAGCCCTGACAGGAAAGATCCTCCTCTCCTCTCCCTCCTCTCCTCTCCTCTCCTCCTCACTCCACAGTCCTGACAGGAAAGATCCTCCACTCCATCTCAGCAGCAGGTTTGAGATCTCAGCCCTGCAGATGGTAAGTAGCCTGCATAGTCAGTCATCATAGTCAAATCTGTGCCATGCCTCTTGACCCACGGGTGAGGATGATGGGTGTAACTGTTTAGACGCCACGGTGATGATGATAATGGTGTAAACCGTTTAGGCCACGGGTGGTTGGATGATGATGATGGTGAAAACCTGTTTAGACCCACGGGTGATGATGATGATGGTGTTAACCTGTTTATACCCACGGGTGATGATGATGGTGTAAACCTGTTTA
Organism: Salvelinus sp. IW2-2015; assembly: GCF_002910315.2. NCBI lineage: Eukaryota > Metazoa > Chordata > Actinopteri > Salmoniformes > Salmonidae > Salvelinus > Salvelinus sp. IW2-2015. The sequence continues at coordinate 25,817 of NW_019943265.1, read as the reverse complement.
GACCCACGGGTGATGATGATGGTGTAAACCTGTTTAGACCCACGGAGTGATGATGATGGTGTAAACCTGTTTAGACCCACGGGTGATGACAGGGTAAACGTTTAGACCCACGGGTGATGATGATGATGTGTAAACTGTTTAGACCCACGGGTGATGATGATGATGGTGTAAACCTGTTTAGACCACGGTGTGATGATGATGATGGATTAACCTGTTTAGACCCACGGGTGATGATGGTGTAAACCTGTTTAGACCCACGGGTGATGATGAGTGTTAAACCTGTTAGACCCACGGTGATGATGGTGTAACCTGTTTAGACCACGGGGATGATGAGGTGTAAACCTGTTTAGACCCACGGGTGATGATGGTGTAAACCTGTTTAGACCCACGGGTGATGATGATGTGTGTAAACCTGTTTAGACCGGGTGATGATGGTGTAAACCTGTTTAAGACACGGGTGATGATGGTGTAACTGTTTAGACCCACGGGTGGATGATGGTGTAAACCTGTTTAGACCCACGGTGATGATGGTGTAAACCTGTTTAGACCCACGGGTGATGATGGTGTAAACCTGTTTAGACCCACGGGTGATGATGATGTGTAAACCTGTTTGACCCACGGGTGTGATATGGTGTAAACCTGTTTAGACCCACGGGTGATGATGATGATGATGTAACCTGTTAGACCCACGGGTGATGATGATGGTGTAAACCTGTTTAACCCACGGGTGATGATGATGAGGTGTAAACCTGTTTAGACCCACGGGTGATGATGGTGTAACTGTTAGACCCACGGGGGATGATGATGTGTAAGTTTAGACCCACGGGTGATGATGATGGTGTAACCTGTTTAGACCCACGGGTGATGATGATGATGTAAAACCGGTTTAGACCCACGGGTGATGATGATGATGTAAACCGGTTTAGACCCACGGGTGATGATGGTGTTAACCTGTTTAGACCCACGGGTGATGATGATGATGGTGTTAACCTGTTTAGACCCACGGGTGATGATGATGGATGGTGTTAACCTGTTTAGACCCACGGGTGATGATGAGGTGTTAACCTGTTAGACCACGGTGATGATGATGATGGTGTAACCGGTTTAGACCACGGGTGATGATGGTGTAAACCTGTTTAGACCCACGGGTGATGATGATGAGGTGTAAACACTGTTTAGACACAGGGTGATGATGTGTAAACCTGTTTAGACCACGGTGATGGATGGTGTAAACCTGTTTAGACCACGGGTGGATGATGGTGTAAACCTGTTTAGACCCACGGGTGATGATGGTGTAAACCGTTTAGACCCACGGTGATGATGATGGTGTAAACCTGTTTAGACCCACGGGTGATGTATGATGATGTGTGTAAACCTGTTTAGACCCACGGGTGATGATGATGGTGTCCTGTTTAGACCCACGGGTGATGATGGTGTAAACCATGTTTAGACCCACGGGTGATGATGGTGTAAACCGTGTTTAGACCCGGGTGATGATGGTGTAAACTGTTTAACCCAGGGTGATGAGTTGATGTAAACCTGTTTAACCACGGGTGATGATGGTGTAACCTGTTTAGACCCACGGGTGATTGATGGTGTAAACCTGTTTAGACCCACGCGGTGATGATGGTGTTAACCTGTTTAGACCCACGGGTGATGATGGGTGTATACCTGTTTAGACCCACGGGTGATGATGGTGTAAACTGTTTAGACCCAGGGTGATGATGATGGTGTAAACCTGTTTAGACCCACGGGATGATGATGAGTGTAAACCGGTTTAGACCCACGGGTGATGATGGTGTTAACCTGTTTAGACCCACGGGTGATGATGATGATGGTGTAAACCGTTTTTAGACCACGGGTGATGATGGTGTTAAACCTGTTTAGACCCACGGGTGATGAATGATGGTGTAACCTGTTTAGACCCCGGGTGATGATGATGATGGTGTAAACTGTTTAGCTAAGACCACGGGTGATGATGATGATGGTGTTACCTGTTTTAGACCACGGGTGATGATGATGGTGTAACCTGTTTAGACCCACGGTGATGGATGATGGTGTAAACTGCTTTTAGACCCACGGGTGATGAGTTGGTGTAACCTGTTTAGACCCACGGGTGATGATCGGGGTTAGAACTTGTTTAGACCCTACGGGTGATGATGATGATGGTGTAAAACTGTTTAGACCCACGGGTGATGTATGAATGAGGTGTTAAACCTGTTTTAGACCCACGTGGATGTGATGATGTGGAGTAACCGGTTTAGACCCACGGGTGCGATGATGGTGTTAACCTTTTAGACCACGGGTGATGAATGAGATGAGTGTAAAACCGT
>NW_019943265.1:20392-23459 GCF_002910315.2 Salvelinus sp. IW2-2015 | reverse complement strand
AACCTGTTTAGACCCACGGGTGATGATGATGATGTAAACCGGTTTAGACCCACGGGTGATGATGATGATGTAAACCGGTTTAGACCCACGGGTGAATGATGGTGTTAACCTGTTTAGACCCACGGGTGATGATGATGATGGTGTTAACCTGTTTAGACCCACGGTGATGATGATGATGGTGTTAACCTGTTTAGACCCACGGGTGATGATGGTGTTAACCTGTTTAGACCCACGGGTGATGATGATGATGGTGTAAACGGTTTAGACCCACGGGTGATGATGGTGTTAACCTGTTTAGACCCACGGGTGATGATGATGATGGTGTAAACCTGTTTAGACCCACGGGTGATGATGGTGTAAACCTGTTTAGACCCACGGGTGATGATGGTGTAAACCTGTTTAGACCCACGGGTGATGATGGTGTAAACCTGTTTAGACCCACGGTGATGATGGTGTAAACCTGTTTAGACCCACGGGTGATGATGATGGTGTAAACCTGTTTAGACCCACGGGTGATGATGATGATGATGTTGTAACCTGTTTAGACCCACGGTGATTGATGATGGTGTAAACCTGTTTAGACCCACGGGTGATGATGGTGTTAAACCTGTTTAGACCCACGGGTGATGATGGTGTAACCTGTTTAGACCACGGGTGATGATGGTGTAAACCTGTTTAGACCCACGGGTGATGATGGTGTAAACATGTTTATAACCCACGGGTGATGATGATGTAAACCTGTTTAAAACCACGGGTGATGATGGTGTAAACCTGTTTAGACCCACGGGTGATGATGGTGTAAACCTGTTTAGACCCACGGTGATGATGGTGTTAAACCTGTTTAGACCCACGGGTGATGATGATGGTGTAATACCTGTTTAGACCACGGGTGATGATGATGATGATGGTGTAACATGTTTAGACCCACGGGTGATGATGATGGTGTAAACCTGTTTAGACCCACGGGTGATGATGATGATGTAAACCGGTTTAGACCCACGGGTGATGATGGTGTTAACCTGTTTAGACCCACGGGTGATGATGATGATGTTTAAACCGTTTAGACCACGGGTGATGAATGGTGTTAACCTGTTTAGACCCACGGGTGATGATGATGATGGTGTTAACCTGTTTAGACCCACGGTGATGATGATGATGGTGTTAACTGTTTAGACCCACGGTGATGATGGTGTTAACCTGTTTAGACCCACGGGTGATGGTGATGATGGTGTAAACCGGTTTAGACCCCACGGGTGATGATGGTGTTTAACCTGTTTAGACCCAAGGGTGATGATGATGGTGTAAACCTGTTTAGACCCACGGGTGATGATGATGATGGTGTTAACCTGTTTAGACCCACGGGTGATGATGATGATGGTGTAAACCGGTTTAGACCCACGGGTGATGATGATGATGGTGTAAACCGGTTTAGACCCACGGGTGATGATGGTGTTAACCTGTTTAGATAATGGATTGTAGTGGAGTGACAACATGGATCTTAACCATCCTCCTCTAATCACCCATTTTCTCTCTGCTGCTGTACTCCATAGGACCTCAGGGAATTCTGTCCTGCTTTAGTGACCCTGGCCTGTCCTGATCAATCACAGCTCTGTCATGACCCTGGCTGTCCTGATCAATCACAGCTCTGCCATGACCCTGGCTGTCCTGATCAATCACCGCTCTGTCATGACTGAGGCTGTCCTGATCAATCACAGTTCTGTCATGACAGAGGCTGTCCTCTCCACTCTGCTTTTCTGGTAGGGGCATGTCCCTGGCCCAGTGTATCCAGCCCATAGAAAAATATTCCTGCTTTCTGCTTTACTAGTATGGGTACACGTTTTAAAATGGCAGGCGGTCCACATTGATTTCAATGGGGATTGCTGTTCCAGGGATTCTATTCCTGTGATTCAGCCACTCCGTCTGGTGATGCACAGTGTTGGCCTTGGGGCGGTCTAGCCAGGGCACGGTGGATCAATGGTGGTTTTATGGGGCGGTCTAGCCAGGGCGCGGTGGATCAATGGTGGTTTTATAAGTCTAATTACACATGGAGCTGTTGCTGAAACATCGTGTCTGACTGTACGGTAACGGTACTATGAACAGGACACAATCCCACATTGATCTGATGCGTGATCAATGTGTTCAACTGAACCAGCATGCATCACAGCCTTAATACAGTCCGTCCTATGTTAACCATGTCTAACCAGCATGCATCACAGCCTTAATACAGACGGTCCTATATTAACCATGTCTAACCAGCATGCATCACAGCCTTAATACACTTAATCAGACGGTCTATATTAACCATGTCTACCAGCATGCATCACAGCCTTAATACAGACCGTCCTATATTAACCATGTCTAACCAGCATGCATCACAGCCTTAATACAGACCGTCCTATATTAACATGTCTAACCAGCATGCATCACAGCCTTAATACAGACGCGTCCTATATTAACCATGTCTAACCAGCATGCATCACAGCCTTAATACAGACCGTCCTGTATTAACCATGTTTAACCAGCATGCATCACAGCCTTAATACACACCGTCCTATATTAACCATGTCTAACCAGCATGCATCACAGCCTTAATACAGACGTCCTATATTAACCATGTTTAACCCAGCATGCATCACAGCCTTAATACAGTCCGTCTATATTAACCATGTTTAACCAGCATGCATCACAGCCTTAATACAGACCGTCCTGTATTAACCATGTTTAACCAGCATGCATCACAGCCTTAATACCACCGTCCTATATTAACCATGTCTAACCAGCATGCATCACAGCCTTAATACAGACCGTCCTATATTAACCATGTCTAACCAGCATGCATCACAGCCTTAATCAGACCGTCCTATATTAACCATGTCTAACCAGCATGCATCACAGCCTTAATACAGACCGTCCTATATTAACCATGTCTACCCAGCATGCATCACAGCCTTAATACAGACCGTCCTATATTAACATGTCTAACCAGCATGCATCACAGCCTTAATACAGACCGTCCTATTATAATCATGTCTAACCAGCATGCATCACAGCCTTAATACAGACGCAG
>NW_019943265.1:11023-18869 GCF_002910315.2 Salvelinus sp. IW2-2015 | reverse complement strand
TTGGTGGAGTGCTGCAGAGATGGTTGTCCTTCTTGTTACTTGCCTCGAAGCGAGCATAGAAGTGATTTAGCTCATCTGATAGGCTCCTGTCACTGGGCAGCTCGCGGCTGTGCTTCCCTTTGTAGTCTGTAACAGTTTGCAAGCCCTGCCACATCCGACGAGCATCGGAGCCTGTTTAGTACGGTTCGATCTTAGTCCTGTATTGACTCTTTGCCTGTTTGATGATTCYTCGGAGGGCGTAGCGGGATTTTTTATGAGCTTCCGGGTTAGAGTAGCTCTGCCCTTTAGCTCAGTGCGAAGGTTGCCTGTAATCCATGACTTCTGGTTGGGGTATGTACGTATAGTCACTATTTCAAAATTTWATTTTTTATACATTTGTAAAAAATTCGAAAAACCTTTTTTCACTTTGTCATTATGGGGTATTGTGTGTAGATTGATGAGGGGGGAAAAAATATTTTATCAATTTTAGAACAAGGCTGTAAAAATAACAAAATGTGGAAAAAGGGGAAGGGGTCTGAATACTTTTCCGAATGCACTGTATGAGCCTTCAATGCACAGGCGTGTGTCTGCTTTATCCCCCATCTAACGCAGCCTGTGATAACCTTCCCTAAGTAGACCAGAGTAGACATGTGATCTGGCTGGTGCCTCTCGCTCACCCACAGCCTTGAGGGAAAGAGATTGTTATTCAGGATGTATGACCTCCATCAAGCCACTCAATTCAACCTTTTAAAGATGGAGGCTTTGATATGGTTKAATTGGTTTCTCAATATTCAACCTTTTAAAGATGGAGGCTTTGATATGGTTCAATTGGTTTCTCAATATTCAATTTGATGCATTAAAGGGATAGTTCAGCCAAATGTCACCACATGTTCTGCAACATCTTCAAATCAAATTTCAAATCAAATGTATTTATATAGCCCTTCTTACAGCAGCTGATATCTCAAAGTGCTGTACAGAAACCCAGCCTAAAACCCCAAACAGCAAGCAATGCAGGTGTAGAAGCACGGTGGCTAGGAAAAACTCCCTAGAAAGGCCCAAACCTAGGAAGAAACCTAGAGAGGAACCAGGCTATGAGGGGTGGCCAGTCCTCTTCTGGCTGTGCCGGTTGGAGATTATAACAGAACATAGCCAAGATGTTCAAATGTTCATAAATGACCAGCATGGTCAAATAATATAATAATCACAGTAGTTGTCGATGTTGCAACAGGTCAGCAACTCAGGAGTAAATGTACTTAAATTCACACAGGACACTGGATAAGACAGGAGAAATACTCCAGATATAACAGACTGACCCTAGCCCCCCGACACATAAACTACTGCAGCATAAATACTGGAGGCTGAGACTGGAGGGGTCAGGAGACACTGTGGCCCCATCCGATGATACCCCCGGACAGGGCCAAACAGGCAGGATATAACCCCACCCACTTTGCCAAAGCACAGCCCCCCACACCACTAGAGGGATATCTTCAACCACCAACTTACCATCCTGAGACAAGGCCGAGTATAGCCCCCTTTACACCTGTAACTCAACAGGGGAAACACGTAAAGTATTTAGCAATGTTAATATAACACACTAGTGGTACCCCGCCCTTAAGGCCGGTAACCACTGGAAATTAATAACTTGATTCAATGTAAAATAACAGCATGGGCTTTGTTTTTCGATGGTCATATCAGTTATGATATTAGGATGGACCAAGGAGATGGTTGGGCCTAATTATTCCTAATTATTATATGTGGCCAATTCCATCAGATAACAATAAAGCAAGTCCTTAAGGGCTGGTTGCCCTCACAAAACGGTACGAAGGCCTTCTGATAATAGCATGGACATGTTAATTCCTCCCGGCTGTCATTAGGTGTTCTGTGTTTTCCACCATCTATACAGACTCATTTCAGCTAGCTACTTTTTCCACTTAAATGACCTTGGCTACTCTTCTATTAGCTAGTCAGAAAAAAAGACTGCCAAGCCCTCTCCCACTTGAATGAACATTATAAATCTTCTAGCAATCTATCTAGTCCTGTCAGTCACAAAGTGAGCAATGACAGGGAAACTGCTGGTTTGACAGTCTGCTGTCTGTCCCACCTCTCTAATATGGTAATGATGAGTTGAAACCCACTATTGTTTTCTGGCACATTCATATTTTTTATTTCATGTCCGACATTAACAATAAAAACATGTTTTGGGGCCATCAGATCTTTCAGTGCATTTTTACATTCTAGTTCAATATTTACTTGCTGTGTCGCAGTCTACCATTTGAAAACCATTTGAAAACCATTTGAAAACCATTGAATACCATTTGAAAATCATTGAGTACGATTTGAAAACCATTGAATACCATTTGAAAATCATTGAATACCATTTGAAGTCTACACACGTAAATGCTATTTGTATTTGAGCAATATTATTGGCTGTTCATTCAAGCACCACCATGCTCCCGCGAGTCACAACCCACCATTCTCCCTCAAGTCACAACCCACCATGCTCCCGCGACTCACAACCCACCATGATCCCGCGAGTCACAACCCACCATGCTCCCGCGAGTCACAACCCACCATGCTCCGCAACTCACAAACCCACCATGCTCCCGGACTCACAACCCACCATGCTCCCGCGAGTCACCAACCCACCAGTGCTCCCGCGAGTCACAAACCCACCATGCTCCCGCGAGTCACAACCCACCATGCTCCCGCGGACTCACAAACCCACCATGCTCCCGCGACTCACAACCCACCATGCTCCCGCGACTCACAACCCACCATGCATGCTCCCGTGAATCACAACCCACCATGCTCCCGCCGGACTCACAACCCACCATGCTGTATGTACATGAACCATGCTCCCGCGAGTCACAACCCACCATGCTCCCGCGAGTCACAACCCACCATGCTCCCCGCGACTCACAACCCACCATGCTCCCGCAACTCACAACCCACCATGCTCCCGCGACTCCACAACCCACCATGCTCCCGCGACTCACAACCCACCATGCTCCCGCGACTCACATCCCACCATGCTCCCGCGAGTCACAACCCACCATGCTCCCGCGAGTCACAACCCACCATGCTCCCGCGAGTCACAACCCACCATGCTCCCGCGATCACAACCCACCATGCTCCGCGAGTCACAACCCACTGGACACAGACGTCAACTCAGCGTCTATTCCACGTTGGTTCTATGTAATGTCGTTGAAATAAAATAAAATCTAAATCAAAGTTTATTGTCACGTGCGCCGAGTACAACAGGTGTAGTAGACCTTCCAGTGAAATGCTGAATACAACAGGTATACAACCTTACAGTGAAATGTTTACTTACAGGCTCTAACCAATAGTGCAAAAAAGGTATTAGGTGAACAATAGCTAGGTAAAGAAATAAAAAATAACAGTAGCGAGGCTATAACTGTAGCGAGGCTATATACAGACACCGGTTAGTCAGGCTGAGGTCATATGGAGATATGGTTAAAGTGACTATGCATATATGATGAACAGAGAGTAGCAGTAGCGTAAAAAGAGGGGTTGGCGGGTGGCGGGACACAATGCAGATAGCCTGGTTAGCCAATGTGCGGGAGCACTGGGTGGTCGTCTGCCAATTGAGGTAGTATGTACATGAATGTATAGTTAAAGTGACTATGCATATAAGATAAACAGAGAGCAGCAGCAGTGTAAAAGAGGGGGGGGGCACACAATGTAAATAGTCCGGGTAGCCATTTGATTACCTGTTCAGGAGTCTTATGGCTTGGGGGTAAAAAACTGTTGCGAAGCCTTTTTGTCTTAGACTTGGCACTCCGTACCGCTAGAGAGAACAGTCTATGACTGGGGTGGCTGGGGTATGGCGTGGAATCAACTTTGGTTCAACCAGTGTGTGCCCATTGGGAACTACTCGAGCCGTATATGATGCCTTCTCACAGCACACGCCAGCTATCCAGAGCTAAAAGAAGGGCCTGTCAATTTACTCGCTGAGCGTATTTATTTTAGGGAAAGTGATTTACAGAAGTAAAACCTTCATAGGAACAGACTAGCAATACGCTGGCTTCTGTTAATAGTCTGCACAAAGAAAGCTACAAAAAGACAGCTAGCATTGGTTTTGGCTAAKCTGCTGTAACCATGTTGACATACACTACAAAAGTATGTGGACACCCCTTCAAATTAGTGGATTCGGCTATTTCAGCCACACCCGTTGCTGACAGGTGTATAAAATCGAGCACACAGCCATGCAATCTCCATAGAAACATTGGTAGTAGAATGGCCCGTACTGAAGAGCTCAGTGACTTTCAACGTGGCACCGTCATAGGATGCCAGTTCGTCTAATTTCTGCCCTGCTAGAGCTGCCCCGGTCAACTGCCCCGGAACTGCCCCGGTCAACTGCCCCGGTCAACTGTAAGTGCTGTTATTGTGATGCGGAAACGTCTAGGAGCAACAACGGCTCAGCCACGAAGTGGTAGGCCACACAAGCTCACAGAACGGGACCGCCGAGTGCTGAAGCACGTAGCGGGTAAAAATCGTCACTACCGAGTTCCAAACTGCCTCTGGAAGCAACATCAGCACAAGAACTGTTCTGTCTGGAGCTTCATGAAATGGGTTTCCGTGGCCGAGCAGCCGCACACAAGCCTAAGATCACCATGCGCTATACGAAGCGTCGGTTGGAGTTGTGTAAAGCTCGCCGCCATTGGACTCTGGAGCAGTGGAAACACATTCTCTGGAGCGATGAATCACGCTTCACCACCTGGCAGTCCGACGGACAGATCTGGGTTTGCCAGATGCCAGGAGAACGCTACCGGCCTGAATGCATCGTGCCAACTGTAAAGTTTGGTGTAGGAGGAATAATGGTCTGTTGCTGTTCTTCATGGTTCGGGCCCCTTAGTTCCAGTGAAATCTTAACGCTACAACATACAATGACATTCTAGATGATTCTGTGCTTCCAACTTTGTGGCAACAGTTTGGGGAAGGTTCCTGTTTCAGCATGACAACGCCCCCGTGCACCACGCGAGGTCCATACAGAAATACCTGAATACTTTCCCAATGCACTTGATATATTGACTTGACTTTTTTCCACATTTGTTACCTAACAACCTTATTCTAAAATGTATTACATTTGTTTTTTTCCTCATCAATCTACACACAATAACTCAGAATGACATCACAATACCCCAGAATGACATCACAATACCCCAGAATGACATCACAATACCCCAGAATGACATCACGATACCCCAGAATGACAAAACAAAAACTGTTTTTTTTAATTCTTAGCAAATGTATAAAAAATAAAAAAGAGAAACATCTAATTTACATAAGTATTCAGCCCCTTTGCTATGATACTCGAAATGGAGCAGTATAACCAAGTTATTACCTTGTTCCCCTGTACATTGACTCAGTACTGGTTCCCTGTGTATATAACCATGTTATTACCTTGTTCCCCTGCACATTGACTCAGTACTGGTTCCCTGTGTATATAACCACGTTATTACCTTGTTCCCCTGCACATTGACTCAGTACTGGTACCCTGTGTATACAGCCAAGTTATCGTTACTCATTGTGTATTTATTATTACTTTATTATTGTGTTTTAATTTTCTATTATTTCTCTATTTTCTTTCTCTCTGCCTCTGTTTGAAAGAGTAAGCTTTTCACTGGGGTCTACACCTTGTTTTACGACAACCTTGTGATGAATAAAATGTGATTTGATTTGCAAGATTGGGTTTGATCTGATTTAGTAGTTAGGTTGTAGCATGTTAGAGTTTTAGGCACGCAGGCCACTCGGTTGACCGGCAGCAGGGAACTCCAGTGTTAATGTTTGCAATCTAACCACTCTGTTCTGCTCCTGTTGAGTTGTCAGTAGACAGACTATTGTTTTTTGTCCTTCTTGGTCCTGGTATCCTCTTTGCAACCGTAGATTAGACTCATATGTATCATGTTAGAGTTATTCCTGCTGCCTGGTAAGTTACAATCAACTCACAATCACATTTTCCCCCCCGAGTATCCGTGGTTGATCTGCAATAGTACTGAGTTACTCAAATGTACTGTAGCATGTTAGAGTCCTATGTACCGCAGGCACTCGTTGACAAGATAGAGGAGGAAAGACAAGTGTTAATGACAAGTCACTTGACACTCAAAAGACTGCCAGTGATTGGCTCATGCGTTCAAATCCTGGATATTCTGCTAATCTAATGAAACATTTTATTTGCTGCAATCACATTGATGTGCTGTTTTTAAATAAGTCCACTGATTGTTATTGTTTGTTTTATAGATCTTCATTTCTTTGCAATGTCAAGAGTTTTTACTGGTGGGAAAAGACCTGAAGGATTCACTGGGAGATTCACGACTACATGTTTGTAAATATTAAAAAAGGACATCTATGCTTAAGTGGACTCTTAAAGGCCAGTTACAAATGTGATTCCTGTGTTTTATATACACTGAGTGTATGTCACTTGTTAAACCACTTAAATCAGTGTAGATGAAGGAGGAGACAGGTTAAGAAGGATTTTTAAGCTTGAGACAATTGAGAATGGATTGTGCATGTGTGCCTTCAGAGGTGAATGGACAGGACAACAGGGGTAAGTGCCTTTGGACGGATGACTCACCAGGTAAATTAGTAATAGACCAATAAGAGGAGAGTTCCAAATCTCCTTTGAATAACAGTTCAGTCCTAGACAAATTCTTGCTGAGAAATTTCTCTTTGCTAAGAAGTTAAGTTGCTAAGAACCCATTTTACAACAATCACCCATTTTCCTCCCAAAAATCTATTCATGATTGTTGTCTCATTGCTGCAACTCCCCAACAGTCTCAAAGTCGGGTCATGCGTCCTCCGAATCATGACCCACCAAACCGCGCTCCTTAACACCGGCCCGCTTAACCTGGAAGCCAGCTGCACCAATGTGTCGGAGGAAACAACATTCAACTGACGACCGYAGTCAGCCTGCAGGCGCCCGGCCCACCACTAGGAGTTGCTAGAACGTGATGAGCCAAGTCAAGCCCCCTTGGCCAAACCCTCCCCTAACCCGGACGATGCTGGGCCAATTGGGACTCCCGCCCTATGGGACTCCCGGTCACAACCGGTTGTGACAGCCTGGGATCGAACCCAGGTCTGTAGTAACACCTTAGACCGCAGCGCCACTCGGGAGGCAAGGTACTTAATTTTCACCCAGAAATAATTTGATATTAAGATTTTTAAAAAGCTGCTGCTTTGGACCTTTAAGTGTGAGAATGTGTGTTTTGGAACAAGAAGTATCTTCTGTTATACTGTTTAGTGATGATGAGAGACTAGGTGAGGTCTGGGCTGTGTGGCTCATCACTGTTGACTTCCAAATGGCATAATGTATGGTCCTGTATSGGCCCTGGTCAAAAGTAGTGCACTATAAAGGGAATAGGGTGCCAGCCCTGATCAAAAGTAGTGCACTATCAAGGGAATAGGGTMCCATTTGGGACGCACTCACTGATAGGCTGACTGCCTGCGGGGTGTGTTTACCTTTCATTTCAGCACAAGCTACAACAATCCCCCTTTCAAATCAGAAACACTCGTTTCAGCTTCATCATATGTCTCCTATTATTTGCACATCTATTTCACATTAAGTCAGGCTTAAGTCAGGCTTGTGTAGAGTAGAGAAGATCTGTCCGTCTCAAGAGCTCAAAGCATACAGGCAAACAGCCAAGTTCTCTGGAGAAGCATTGTTCTGCTAATATAACTTAATAACATTCATGAAGAAAATGATAATGAGGCAGCTAAAGGTGACGACTCTATAAGCTTCGAAAGTCCCCACAGACATCATGAAATTTAAAGGCTTTATTATGTAAATTGTACGTTTTATCCCACAGCTGCTTGCTTCCATATAATAGCTGTGCATTTATTGGCGCAG
>NW_019943265.1:6010-10499 GCF_002910315.2 Salvelinus sp. IW2-2015 | reverse complement strand
GTGCATTTGAAAAGTATCAGCACCCTTTGACTTTTTCCACACATTCTTGTGGACAGTTGGTGCACTGGTACCGATTTGTCATAGTGGTAGCAGCAGAGAACAGTCTCATGGTTCTTGGGCTGGAGTAATTTAAAAACACACTGAGCCTTCCTCTGACAAAACGCCTCCGGTATATACACTGAACAAAAACTATAACTCAACATGCCTTAAGGTTGGTCCCCATGTGGCATGAGGCTGAAATAAAAAACAAATACCAGACATTTTACTATACGTAACAAAAGCTGTAATTGCTCTCAAATCTTTGCCTTCACAAATCTTGTTATACACCCCTGTATACCACCAATGAGTTATCTTTCTAGTTTGCAACGATAACCTTTGCCCCCATTTTCCCCAAACTTGGGGGACCAAAAGGATTTGGGTTTGTGGGGGGGGAGGGCATATCCAGAAGCTCAAATCATTACAACAGGCTGCACCTCTGTGCTAGGGACAATAAGGGCCACTGTAAAATGTGAAAGTTTTGGTCACGAATAACAAGCATTTTTGATTGCACACAGTATATGTACTCAAAGTGTTTTGTGGCCCAGATCGTTTGTTGCCCAGCGCAAGATTTACGAAGGATGCTGCACACTGCCGGGGATATGGAGTGCCACTCTCACAATGACGTTGCCAGAGAAAAGCCAACGGCCAAGTTGAATGTTAATAGAGACAGGTTAAGGGAAGAAATGAAGAAAATGCTGCTTGATAAATTCATCGATTACAGCTCAGCATTTAACACCATAGTACCCTCCAAACTCGTCATCAAGCCTCGAGACCCTGGGTACTCGACCCCGCCCTGTCGCAACTGGGTCCTGGACTTCTGACGGGCCCGCCCCCAGGTGAGTTGAGGGTAGGTAACAACATCTCCACCCCGCTTATTCCTCACCTGGGGCCCCACAAGGTGCGTTCTGAGCCCTCTCCTGTTTATCCCCTTGCACCCACGACTGCGTGGCCATGCACGCCTCCAAACTCAATCATCAAGGTTGCGGATTGACACTACAGTGGTTAGGCTTGATCACCAACAACGAAACGAGACGGCCTTACAGGGGAGGACGGTGAGGCCCTCCGGAGTTGTGTCAGGAAAAAACACTCATATCTTCAACGTCAACAAAACAAAGGAGATGCATTGTGGACTCAGGAAACAGCAGAGGAAGCACCCCCTGATCCACATTCGACGGGCAGTAGTGGAGAGGTGGAAAGTTGTTAAGTTCCTCGTGTACACATCACGACAAAACTGAACTGGTCCACCCACACAAGACAGCGTTGTTGTAAGAAGGCGGCAGCAGCGCCTCTTCAAACCTCAGGGAGGCTGAAGAAATTTGGCTTGGTCACCAAAGCACTCAAACTTCTACAGATGCCAACAATCGAAGAGCATCCTGCTCGGGCTGTATCACCGCCTGGCTACGGGCAAACTGCTCCGCCACAAACCGAAGGCTCTCCAGAGGTGTGAGGTCTGCAGAACGCATCACCAGGGGCAAACTAACCTGTGCCCTCCAAGGACAGCCTACACCACCGATGTCACAGGGAGGCCATAGAAATGCATCAAGGACAACAACCACCCAAGCCACTGCCTGTTCACCCCGCTAAGTCATCCAGAAGGCGAGGTCAGTTACAGGGGCATCAAAGCAGGGGACCGAAGACTGAAAAAAACAGCTGTCTTCTCAGGCCATCAGATGGTTAAAGCAGCCACCACTAACATTTAGCGGCCGCTGCCAACTACTGACTCAACTCCAGCCACGTTTAAAAAATGCGGAATGAGGGGAAATTATGTAAAAATGACCCACTAGCCACTTTAAGCAATGCCACTAATACAATGTTTACATTAACCCTACATTCCCATCTCATATTTAGTATATACTGTACTCTATATCATCTACTGCATCTTGCCATCTTATGCGAATCCATGTACCACTAGCCACTTTAAACTATGCCACTTCTATTGTTACATTTACAAACTTTAACACTTTAAGTCATTTTAGCAGACGCTGCTTATCCCAGGCGACTGACAAAATTGGTGCACATACCCTACAGGACTCATCTCACTATGTATATACCGTACTCTATGACCATCTACTGCATCTGCCATTGCCGTTTCTGTACCACCCTCATTCATATATCTTTATGCTACATATTCTGTTATTCCCTTACACTGTGTGTGGTGTGTGTAAGGTAGTAGTGTTACTGGAATGGTTAGGTTTAGATTACTTGTCATGGTTATTACTTGCCATTTCGGAACTAGAAAAGCACAAGCATTTCGCATACAACTCGCATTAAGCCTGCTAAACCATGTGTATGTGACTCATAAAATTGATTTGATTGATTTGATTTAATTCGTCTACCCATAATAGCTGCGATCCAACGTCATGTTAGATAAGTTCGGCCAGATGTCCAAACCGGCCTCCACCCACAACCACGGCCGGCCCAGCACCTCCACATCCGCTTCTTCACCTGCGGGAATTGCCTACTGGAGTGGAGGTGGCGGGCGGCAGGGGGGGGCTAATAGATTAGAGCGCGTTATATGAACTGTGGAGACTCCTGTAAAATGATTTGAAATTGTTGGTGTGGTGTTGTTTTCAATAATTTATCTGTTCAGGAAATCGTATACTATTACAGGTACTCACTGGCCTTGCGGTTCGGTGGTTTGTAGTGCCGGATGCAGGCGGTGATGGCGAGGCCCGGTCCAAGATGCTCGCTTCGGATGGTGCAGCTGGTACTAACTTTGTAATGAAAGATCTGATGGGCCCATGCCAACTCTCTTATCACCTCCAGTCGACGGGGAGACTGGGCGGTTCCAACTGTGCGTTGCCTGTCTCTTCAAAATTCCAGGTACTGTCTAGATTGGACGTGTGTGTGAACCATGTTAATTCCTTAGTGTGATGTGGCCACCGAGGCAACTTGAAGCTCTCAATTCTCCGCCACTACAGCTACAGGGCCTGTTCGTTCTGGTCGCTGATCAGGATCGAACGACTGGAGCCTGCCTCGTTCGAAGGCATGAGTTCCGCTCGACTGTGGTGAGCCTGGGCGCCACCGTGTCCTGTGTCATGATCACGATGTGGGGCTGTCCATGTAGTCACGAGCAGATCGAGTCGGAATCGGGGCCTGTCGCCCTCCATGGCCCCGGTTCTCCTGTGTCGCCACGATCAATCGAGAATGTGAACTCGGGGCGCCTGTTCGCCCGCTCCGTTGTTTCCTGTAGTTCCACGATCAGATCGATGCTGAATGGGGGCCTGTTCGCCCCTCTGTTCCGTAGTCCACGGATACGAGATCGATGTGAATGGGGCCTGGTTCGCCCCTCCGTTAATCCTGTAGTCCACTGATCAGATCATGGTGGAACTGGGGACCTGTTTGCCCTCCGTTTCCTGTACGTGCCACGATCAGGCTCTTAGTTGAGTAGACGGAGTTGTATGTCGCTGTACAGAAATCAGTTTTAGACGAGGACTGACTTTATGATCTATTTACACTTTCGTAGTAAATAATTGTGGACACCCAGACATGAATGTTTGGACCGCATACGATGACTTCAGCAGGCCGGTTATTAGCAGAGACAGTTGGTTCTTCAAGGGGTTCAGTGCACCTACGTTCAGCTAAACTGCAACGTTGTAGGGCAGTCAGCGGACACATTACCATTGAGTCATCAACCAAGTTGACGTTTGGCATTGATATCTTAAAAATAAGGAAATTATTAACAATTCACTTTTTATTCACTATGAAACACCATGATGGTTAATTAATTAATTACAAAAGGCTTTATGGATTGGCCAAAGTAATGTTTCTAACAGAAGAACTATAAAAAGCATATCGCTCATGAGCCATGCGTCAGATTGAAACCGGAAAACACTATTCCGAATACTTGCAATGACTGCCAATTTAATCTGGTTTTGCTACCAATATTAACTGGTAGAACAGAGTCATCTCCAAGAAGAATAAGGGAAGGATTGTAACGATTCTCGTCTGGTGCAGGAGAAGAGGACCAAAATGCAGCGTGGTAAGTGTCCATGATAGTTTTACACGACAACTGAACACGACAAAATACAAAAAATAACAAAGTGAATAATAACGAAAACCGAAACAGTCCTGAAATGTGAAACAAACACTAAAACAGYAAACAATCACCCACAACACACAATGGAAAAGAGGCTACCTAAATATGGCTCCCAATCAGAGACAACGATAAACAGCTGCCTCCGATTGGGAACCACACCAGGCCAAACACATAGAAAAACAACAACCTAGAAAAAAGAACATAGACTGCCCACCCTAACTCACGCCCTGACCAAACCAAAATAGAGACACAAAAACGGAACTAAGGTCAGGACGTGACAAGGATCTAGTGGTACTACCAATATTAGCTGGTACAAAGAACAGAGTCATCTCCAATATAAACTGGTAGAACAGAGTCATCTCCATTATAAACTGGTAGAACAGAGTCATCTCCATTATAAACTGGTAGAAC
>NW_019943265.1:0-1645 GCF_002910315.2 Salvelinus sp. IW2-2015 | reverse complement strand
TATAAACTGGTAGAACAGAGTCATCTCCATTATAAACTGGTAGAACAGAGTCATCTCCAAGAAGAATAAGGGAAGGATCTAGTGGTACCGTCATATTAGTGACCTGTGATAAGATCTGAATAATGTCTTTCCAATAATTGCCTAGTTCAGGACAAAAACATATGCATAAGTGTGCCCAGCCCCGTTTTACAACCTGTTGAATATTTAGAATAGATCTTATACAGTCTCTGGTGTAAAGTAGACCCTATGTAAAATATTGAATTGCATCAACTTGTGCCTTGTGTTAAATTTAATTTTGCATTTTTTTTTTTTTTTTTCAGATGAGGTACTATTGTTCTCCATGGACTTTACAGTGTCCCAGAACTTTTTGGAGTTTGTGCTACAGGATGCAAATTTCTGTTTGAAAAAGCTAGCCTTTGCTTTCCTAACTGCCTGTGCATATTGGTTCCTAACTTCCCCGAAAAGTTGCATATCGCGGGGGCTATTCGATGCTAATGCAGTACGCCACAGGATGTTTTGTGCTGGTCACGGGCAGTCAAGTCTGGAGTGAACCAAGGGCTAGATCTGTTCTTTCTACATTTTTTGAATGGGGCTTGCTTATTTTAGATGGTGAGGAAAGAACTTTTAAAGAACGACCAGGCATCCTCGACTGACGGAATGAGGTCAATATCCTTCCAGGATACCCGGGCCAGGTCGATTAGAAAGGCCTGCTCACTGAAGTTTTTTTGGGAGCGTTTGACAGTGATGAGGGGTGGTCGTTTGACCCCGGACCCATTACGGACGCAGGCAATGAGGCAGTGATCGCTGAGATCCTGGTTGAAAACAGCAGAGGTGTATTTAGACGGCAGGATAATATCTAAGAGGGTGRCCATGGTTACGGATTTAGGGTTGTACCTGGTAGGTTCCTTGATCATTTGTGTGAGATTGAGGGCATCTAGCTTAGATTGTAGGATGGCTGGGGTGTTAAGCATATCCCAGTTTAGGTCACCTAACAGTTTCAAACTCTGAAGATAAATGGGGGGCAATTAATTCACATATGGTGTCCAGGGCACAGCTGTGGGCTGAAGGTGGTCTATAACAAGCGACAACAGTGAGAGACTTATTTCTGGAAAGGTGGATTTTTAAAAGTAGAAGCTCGAACTGTTTGGACACAGACCTGGATAGCATGACAGAACTCTGCAGGTTATCTCTGCAGAGATTGCAACTCCACCCCTTTTGGCAGTTCTATCTTGGCGGAAAATGTTGTAGTTGGGGATGGAAATTTCTGAATTTTTGATGGCCTTCCTAAGCCAGGATTCAGACACGGCTAGGACATTTTACATACGGGTTGGCGGAGTGTGCTAAAGCAGTGAATAGAACAAACTTAGGGAGGAGGCTTCTAATGTTAACATGCATGAAATCAAGGCTTTTACTGTTACAGAAGTCAATAGGAGTGGAACTGGGGGCTACAGGGTCTGGGTTAACCTCTACACCACCAGAGGAACAGAGGAGGAGTAGGATAAGGGTACGGCTAGAGCTATCTAAGGCATTTTGAGCGGGACTGAGGGCTCTACAGTGAAATAAAACAGTACGAACTAGCCAAGACAGCGGTCGACAAGGCATATTGACATCAGAGAGAGGCATAAAGCAATCACAGGTGTTGATC
>NW_019943264.1:312752-319782 GCF_002910315.2 Salvelinus sp. IW2-2015 | reverse complement strand
AATACACTGCTCACATGGAGGCTGTGCGGCAGGCCACAAAGAAATGCCACACCCTAATAGCCACACCCATGAAGCTGCACAGCCATGCGCGCCAAACCGGTCATGCTGGAGGATGTTGCAGGCAGCAGAAACATTCGTCCACGAAGGCGTCTCCAGACTTCTGTCACGTCTGGGGTCACTGTGCTCAGTGGGGTGAACCTGCTTTCATCTGTGAAGGAGCAGTGGCGAATGTGCGCGAAATTTGCCAATCTTGGTGTTCTCTGGCAAATGCATAAAGTCCTGCACGGTGTTGGCTGTAAGCACAACCCCCACCTGTGGACGTCGGGCCCTCATACACCACTCATGGAGTCTGTTCTGGACCGGTTTGAGCAGACACATGCACATTTGTGGCCTGCTGGAAGGTCATTTTGCAAGGGCTCTGGCAGTGCTCCTCCCTTGCACAAAGGCGGAGGTAGCGGTCCTGCTGCTGGTTGTTGCCCTCCTACGGCCTCCTCCACGTCTCCTGATGTACTGGCCTGTCTCTCCTGGTAGCGCCGTCCATGCTCTGGACACTACAGCTGGACAGACACAGCAAACCTTCTTGCACGCAGCTCGCATTGATGTGCCATCCTGGATGAGCTGCACTACCTGAGCTACTTGTGTGGGTTGTAGACTCCGTCTCATGCTACCACTAAGTAAAAGCACCGCCAGCATTCAAAAGTGACCAAAAACAATCAGCCAGGAAGCATAGGAACTGAGAAGTGGTCTGTGGTCACCACCTGCAGAACCACTCCTTTATTGGGGGTGTCTTGCTAATTGCCTATAATTTCCACCTTTTGTCTATTCCATTTGCACAACAGCATGTGAAATGTATTGTCAATCAGTGTTGCTTCCTAAGTGGACAGTTTRATTTCACAGAAGTGTGATTGACTTGGAGTTACATTGTGTTGTTTAAGTGTTCCCTTTATTTTTTTGAGCAGTGTATATATATATATATATACATATAAGGGATTTGCAGGCCCCCCAAAACGAGTGTTGCGTAACAGTGAGCCAATCCTCTTTAAGTCATTGTTTTCATTTCCMCATTCTAAAGCCCCTGTTGAAAGCCTCTGGCTACAGTACTGGACATGATTGCTAGGAGGATTAGGCTTTAGGATGATACTAAGGTTATTTGTTGTAGGAGGCAGCAACACACTTGACACCAAACACAATTTATTCATCGACCCAGTACGTGGGTGAGTCGATGCCTTCAATGCATCAGTCACTCAATAATCCCAGCTAACTCACTTGTCCTTCGTGAMCTAACACTCACACTTGACTATTTTCACCTACTRGCACTGACTCTGCTGATAGCTACTTTATTGAGAAAAGATTGACTTACTATGACTGAAACGTGGTCGTCCCACCTAGCTATCTTAAGATGAACACACTAACTGTAAGTCACTCTGGATAAGAGAGTCTGCTCAATTACTTAAATRTAAATAGGATGTGTCCGTCTGTCTGTCTGCCTTGGACTCTGACAACTATTGGAAAATGTCCCCAAAAATGTGGTTGGCATGCAAGGAATACACTCTAAAATTATACAATACATGTAAAGAGAGAAGTTACAGTGATATCAAGCTAATTTGGTTGCCAGTCGCAGATCCATTGTGTGTGTAGAATGAGGGATGTAAGTGAAGGGAAGCAGACTGACTGCGTTGCCAGTAAAATGGCCTCTGTCAAACGCTCAGCCATCATAAAGGATCACAGGTAAACATGTCTGTGGTGTGTGTGTGCACAGGCCATCAGTTCAATTACATCATGGTGGAGAAGGCAGCCCAAGGGCAGATCGCGTCCCTCCTCAGATCTCGTACTCATCCCAGTTTTTCCCCTATATTCATTTAGCAGCCCACCGCTGCTAAATCGTTGCCACCACTCCAAAAATTATGATAAAAAGATTAATAATAAGAAGAAGAAGAAGAATTATTTTTCCGGGATGGTAAAACGTTTTCAGTGTAAACTTAAATGACTAAAACCAGATATAAATATGTAGAAAAGATTATGAAACTCTATATTTTTTAAATAAGATCTACTCACCAAAATAAAACTAGACAATCAGCGACAATCTAAAATTCCAAAATGTCATGGTATTGATTTTGTTAAAATGTTTGAGTCACTCAGATAGCATAAGAACAAGGCATAAGCCATGACAACATGTGTAGAATTGCAGGAAACTAGCTTTAAAACTGTAAMATTTTCTCTCCGCCCCATGGAGAAATGTGTAGAATTTCAGGAAATTAGCTTTAAAACAGCAACATTATGTCTGAGGCCAAGAAAAAGGCCTTACGACCCCCCTTACGCTAACTCTGCCACTGCTGCTGAAAAGAATCCTAGGGGAAACACTGCATCCTGCTCTGCATGCATTATTTGGTGTTTCTACGTTGTACAGAGGATATTTTTGCAGAATTCTGCATGCACAGTCTCAATTTGGTGTTTGTCCCATTTTGTGAAATTTGGTTGGTGAGCGGACCCCAGACCTCACAACCATAAAGGGCAATGGGCTCTATGACGATTCAAGTATTTTTAGCCGGATCCTAATTGGTATGTTGAATTTTATGTTCCTTTTGATGGCATAGAATGCCCTTCTTGCCTTGTCCTCAGATCGTTCACAGCTTTGTGGAAGTTACCTGTGCGCTGATGTTTAGGCCAAGGTATGTATATGTTTTTGTGTGCTCTAGGGCAATGGTGTCTAGATGGAATTTGTATTTGTGGTCCTGGCGACTGGACCTTTTTTGGAACACCATTATTTTGGTCTTACTGAGATTTACTGTCAGGCCCAGGTTGGCAGAATCTGTGCAGAATATCTAGGTGCTGCTGTAGGCCCTCCTTGGTTGGTGACAGAAGCACCAGATCATCAGCAAACAGTAGACATTTGACTTCAGATTCTAGTAGGGTGAGGCGGGTGCTTGCAGACTTTTCTAGTGCCCGCGCCAATTTCGTTGATATATATGTTGAAGAGGGTGGGGCTTAAGCTGCATCCCTGTCTCACCCCACGGCCCTGTGGGGAAGAATTGTGTGTTTTTTGCTAATTTAAACCGCACACTTGTTGTTTGTGTACATGGATTTTATAATGTCGTATGTTTTACCCCCAACACCACTTTCCATCAATTTGTATAGCAGCCCTCATGCCAAATTGAGTCTAAGGTTTTTTTTAAATCAACAAAGCATGAGAAGACTTTGCCTTTGTTTTGGTTGTTTGGTTGTCAATTAGGGTGTGCAGGGTGAATAAATGGTCTGTTGTACGGTATTGGTAAAAAGCCAATTTGACATTTGCTCAGTACATTGTTTTCATTGAGGAAATGTACGAGTCTGCTGTTAATGATAATGCAGAGGATTTTCCAAGGTTGCTGTTGACGCATATCCCACGGTAGTTATTGGGGTCAAATTTGTCTCCACTTTTGTGGATTGGGGTGATCAGTCCTTGGTTCCAAATATTGGGGAAGATGCCAGAGCTAAAGATGATGTTAAAGAGTTTTAGTATAGCCAATTGTGAATTTGTTGTCTGTATATTTGATCATTTCATTGAGGATACCATCAACACCACAGGCTTTTTGGGTGGAAGGTTTTTATTTTGTCCTGTAGCTCATTCAAGGTAATTGGAGAATCTAGTGTGTTCTGGTAGTCTTAATAGTTGATTCTAAGATTTGTATTTGATCCTGTATAGTGTTTTTGCTCTTTATTCTTTGTTATAGAGCCAAAAGATTAGAGAAGGTGGTTTACCATGAATCTCCATTTTGGATAGATAATTCTTTGTGTTGTTTGTTTAGTGTTTTTTCATTTTCCCAGAAATGGTTAGAGTCTATGGATTCTTCGATTACATTCAGCTGATTTCTGACGTGCTGTTACTTCTTTTTCCGTAGTGTATTTCTGTATTGTTTTAGTGATTCACCATAGTCAAGACGTAGACTCAGTTTTCCGGTCTCTATGTTTTTGGTTGGACAAGTTTCTCAATTTCTTTTAGATTTTTGCGTTCTTCATCAAACCAATTTGTCATTTTATTTGAGATTTTTAGATTGATAGGGAAGCTGAAGATCAAATATACTGTTAAGATTGTCTACTGCCCAAGTTTTACACCTTCACTATTACAGTGGAAAGTTTTACACAGGAAATTGTCTAAGGATTGAATTTGTTGTTGCCTAATTGTTTTCTGTAGGTTTCCAACTGCATTCCTTCCATCTATAGCATTTTTAATGTTAATCAGTTCCTTTGGTTTGATGCCTCATGATTGAGTATTGCCTCTGTTCAAGTAGACCGTGATTTTGCTGTGGTCTGATAGGTGTCAATGGGCTGACTGTGAACGCTCTGAGAGACTCTGGTTGAGGTCAGTGATAAAGTAGTCTACAGTACTACTGCCAAGAGAGAGCTAGTAGGTGTACCTACCGTAGGAGTCCCCTCGAAGCCTACCATTGACTATGTACATACAGCGTGCGACAGAGCTGCAGGATTGTGACCCGTTTTTTTGTGTTATGTCTCTGTTTTGTCTGTCTGTCTGTCTGTCTGTCTGTCTGTCTGTCTGTCTGTCTTGTCTGTCTGTCTGTCTGTCTGTTGCTGCCTGCCTGCCTCTGCTGCCTGCCTGCCTGCCTGCTGCCCTGCTGCCTGTCTGTCTGTCTGTCTGTCTGCCTGCCTGCTGCCTGCCTGCCTGCCTGCTTGCTGTCTGTCTGTCTGTCTGTTCTGTCTGTTGTCCTGTTGTCTGTCTGTCTGTCTGTCTGTCTGTCTGTCTGTCTGTCCTGTCTGTCTCTCTCTCTCTCATCTCTCTCTCTCTTCTCGTCTTCTCTCTCTCTCTCTCTCTCTCTCTCTCTCTCTCTCTCTCTCTCTCAGCATGACACTTTGCTGATGAAACTCTTAATGCTTTATAAGATCATCTGTGGGAAGCAGTAAAAGGGGCTCTCACTCTCCGGGCTTCAGCAGGAATTAAAACTATGAATTCAGACCCGTTGTATGGTTCAAAGGCCATAGGTTCTCAGCAACCTAAATCCTGCTATTACAGACAATGATAAAATAAATATTGCCAAGAAAAGACTCAATGTCCCATAAATACCATACACAGTGTCTTCGGAAAGTATTAAGACTCCTTACTTTTCCACATTGTCACGTTCCTGACCTGTTTTCTCTTGTTTTATATTTATTTATTATGGTCAGGCTTGAGTTGGGTGAGTTGTCTATGTGTTGTTTCTATGTTGGGGTTTGTAGGCGTTCGGCCTGTATGATTCTCAATCAGAGGCAGCTGTCAATCGTTGTCCCTGATTGAGAATCATACTTAGGCAGCCGGGTTCACGTGTGTGTTTTGTAGGGTTTTGTCTTTCGTGTTTAGTATTCGTGCCACACGGGACTGTTTTCGGTTGTATTCTATTTGTTAATTTTGTTTCATTGTAGTGTTCAGTTTATTTTATAATAAATTATGGACACTTTCCACTCTGCGTCTTGGTCCGATCCTAACCTCCTTTCAGACAGAAGAGGAGAATCTGCCGTTACACACATTTTGTTACGTTACAGCCTTATTCTAAAATTCATTACATTGTTTTCAATAAATCTACAACAATGCCCCATAATGACAAAGGCAAAAACAGGTTTTTGGAAAATGTTTGCTAACTTATGAAATATAAAAACTGAAATATTACAATTTAATAAGTTATTCAGACCTTTCCTCAGTATCAGACGCACCTTTGCAGCGATTACAGCATTGAGTCTTCTTGGGTATCACGCTACTGTAACGCACGTCGTCGGGGAGAAGGAGAAGAGACCAAGGTGCAGCGTGCTAAGTGTCTATTATTTAATAAAAATACGCAACACTGACAAAACAACAAACACGACAAACGAACAGTCTGAAAGGTGAAACAAACCTAAACAGGAAACAACACCACAACCCAGGTGGGAACAGGCTACCTAAGTATGATTCCTCAATCAGAGACAACAATCAACCGCTGCCTCTGATTGAGAACCATACCAGGCGCAAACACAGAAATACAAAACCTAGACTACAAAACATAGAATGCCACCCCAACTCAGCCCTGACCAAACTAAATAAAGACATAAAAAAGGAACTAAGGTCAGAACGTGACAGCTACAAGCTTGTATTTGAGGAGTTCTCGCATTCTTTTTTGCAGATCAATCTCAAGCTCTGTCCAGTTTGTGGGAGCGTTGGCTGCACAACTATTTTCAGGTCTCTCCCGAGACGTTTCGATTGGGTTCAAGTCCGGGCTCTTGGGCTGGGCATCAAGACATTCAGAGACTTGTCCCGAAGCCACTCCTGCGTTGTCTTGGCATGTTTTCTTAGGGTCGTTGTCCTGTGAAGGTGAACTTCGCCCCAGTCTGAGGTCCTGAGCGCACAGCGAGCAGGTTTCATCATGGCGGATCCTCTCTGTACTTTGCTCAGTTCATGCTTATGACTCGATCCTGAACTAGTACCAGTCTGTCGTGAAAAACATCCCACACAGCATGATGCTGCCACCACCAAGATCTTCACCGTAGGGATGATGCCAAGTTTCCTCCAGACGTGTGCTTGGCATTCAGAGCCAAAGTGTTCAATCTTGGTTTCATCAGACCAAGAATCTTGTTTCTCATGGTCTGGAGTCTTTAGGTGCCTTTTGGCAAACTCAATTTGCTGTCATGTGCCTTTTACTGAGGAGTGGCTTCCGTCTGGCCACTACTAATAACATAAAGACCAGATTGTGTGAGTGCTGCAGAGATGTTATTCTTCTGGAAGGTTCTCCTTATCTCCACAAAGGAACCTCTAGAGCTCTGTAGATGACCATCGGGTTCTTGTCACCTCCTGACCAAGGCCCTTCTCCCCCGATTTCTCAGTTTGGCCGGGCAGCCAGCCTAGGAGAGTCTGGTGGTTTCAAACTTGTTCCATTTAGAATGATGGAGGCACTGTGTCTTGGTAACCTTCAATGCTGCAGACATTTTTTGGTACCCTTCCCAGATCTGTGCTCGACACAATCCTGTCTCGGGGCTCTACTGACAATTCCTTTGACCTCATGGCTTGGTTTTTGCTCTGACATGCACTGTCACT
>NW_019943264.1:294080-312727 GCF_002910315.2 Salvelinus sp. IW2-2015 | reverse complement strand
CTTTCTCTCATCCTCATTCTCTTATCCCTCGCTCTTCCTCTCACTCACTCCATCCCTGGCAGAGGTAAATGAGGTTTGTGTGCGTCTGATGGGAGTGTTCATGGTATGACTCTGACATTGCTCCACCCCCAGTCGCCTCTCTGTCTCGCCTGCTGCACGCTTCACCTCCACCAAATGGAGACCAAATGCATTTTTTAAAGCAACCCTTCACATAACAAATTCACCCTTGGTCGATCTCTCTCTCTCTCTCTCTCTCTCTCTCTCTCTCTCTCTCTCTCTCTTCTCTCTCTCTCTCTCTCTCTCTCTCTCTCTCTCTCTCTCTCTCTCTCTCTCTGCTTCTGCTCAAGCGTTTTATTTGTCAACTCATGCTGAGATTTTTATTTAACCTTTATTTAGGAAGGGGCCAGTGGAGGCTGCTGAGGGGAGGACGGCTCATAAAAATGGCTGGAATGGAGTCAATGGAATGGTATCAAACACATCAAAGACGTGGTTTCCATGTGGTTGATACCACTCCATTGACCCCATTCCAGCCATTATTATGAGTCGTCCACCCCTCAGCAGCCTCCACTGGCAGAGGAGTCCCGTTGAGACCAAGGTCTCTTTCCAAGGGAATCCTGGACGAATGATATGAACACACACACATTCCCCGACCACCTTAGTTAGGTCTCCTAATGCGTGTAAAGCCAAACTGTAATTTCAGGTTGAGGTAGACATAGGCTGAGGCGGTAGCAGTAGACTCAGTATTACTCATTTCAGTGAATACACATGAGGAAGAGATCAGCTACCCAGGAAAACTAACTAGACAGACAGGAATGTTACACTGGATGTGACACTGGATGTGACACTGGATGTTTCACTGGATGATACACTAGATGATACACTGGATGTTACACTGGATGTTTCACTGGATGTTTCACTGGATGTTACACTGGATGTTTCACTGGATGTGACATGGATGGGACACTGGATGTTACACTGGATGTGACACTGGATGTGACACTGGATGTCTGCTGTAAATGTAGTTTGTCACATTCATTTCATGCACCTTGATTGGACTGGAGTGGAAGCAACAGAATACTTGTTGTTTTTGCTCAGGAGTTATACCAGTTTATCTTTGTTTTGCTCAGAGAGTTACCAGTTATTCTTGTTTTGGCTCAGAGAGTTCCAGTTATCTTTGTTTTGCTCAGAGAGTTACCAGTTATCTTTGTTTTGCTCAGAGAGTTACCAGTTATCTTTGTTTTGCTCAGAGAGTTTACCAGTTTATCTTTTGTTTTGCTCAGAGAGTTACCAGTTAATTTCCGTCTCCTCTCTCTTGTCCTGACAGAAACCTTACGGGTTAGTGGAAGCAATCTTGGCCAAGACTGTCAAATTGAATTTGACTGTTGTGCTTTTCTCCCTGAGATGAGTAGACTAAGAGTAATCCGAGGCATGGCGGAACGACGGCCTGTGTCGATTTAAAGCTTTCCCGATCCGATGAGCCATTCATCTACAGACGTCGAAAAAAAACAATTTTTGTTGGCACCAAATGACCCTTTCGCCAAATGATGTCCCTTGACAATAACATTCTAAATTGCATTTGCAATTTACTTTTAATCATTGTCATTGGGAACATTTAGGGGTGGTGGTTCCCAGACCCAGATTAAACAGCTTTTTCCTGGACAAAAAAACCAAACACTTTAAATGGGGATTCTCTTGGAAACTCTCCATTAAACATTCTTTTTAGTCCAGGAGTGCACTTAATCTGGGTTTGGGAAACCAGCCCTTGGTGTCAACATGGCACCCTTTTCTAAATATTTAACAGAGTTTGACGCTCTCCGTATGGCAGGGATGGCCAATCCTCCTCTCATGCAGGCTTTTGCTCCAGCCCTGTTGTAACACGCCTGGCATTCTAACAAGCCAGTAGCTCTGCAGGAGGAGTGCTGCCATCTCTGATATATGGCTTTTTGTACAAAGTGTATCAGACATAGAAGATTGTCTGGCAATCTAAGGTGACAGTTACTTTTAGGGCTCACGTTAGATACTGGTTCATTCACCAACATGATTTCCCTGGAAACCCATTACTCACTCTTCTCTCTCTCTCTCTCTCTCTGTCTCTCTCTGTCTTTCTCTCTCTCTCTCTCTCTCTCTCTGTCTCTCTCTTTTCTCTGTCTGTCTCTCTCTCTTTGTCTCTCTCTCTCTGTCTCTCTCTGTTCTCCTCTCTCTGTCTCTCTTCTCTCTCCTCTCTCTCTCTCTCTCTCTCTCTCTCTCTCTCTCTCTCTCTCTCTCTCTCTCTCTCTCTCTCTCTCTCTCTTCTCTCTCTCTTCTTCTGCTCTCGGTCTCTCTCTCTGTCTCCCTGTCTCTTCTCTCTCTGTCTGTCTCTCTCTTCTGTCTGTCTCCTCTCTCTGTCTCTCTGTCTCTCTCTCTCTTCTCTCTCTCTCTCTGTCTCTCTCTGTCTCACTCTCTCTCTGTCTCTCTCTCTCTCTCTCTCTCTCTCTCTCTCTCTCTCTCTCTCTCTCTCTCTCTCTCTCTCTTCTCTCTCTCTCTCTCTCTCTCTCTCTCTGCTCTCTCTCTCTTCGTCTCTGTTCTCTCTCTCTCTCTCAATTCAATTTCAATTCTAATGGGCTTTATTGGCATGGGAAACATGTGTTAACATTGCCAAAGCTAGTGAGGTAGATAGTATACAAAAGTGAAATAAACAATAAAAATTAACAGTAAACATTACACATACAGAAGTTTTCAAAACAATAAAGAACTTACACAATGTCATATTATGTTATATATACAGTGTTGTAACAATGTACAAATGGTTAAAGTACACAAGGGAAATAATATTAAGCATATAAATATGGGTTGTATTTACAATGGTGTTTTGTTCTTCACTGGTTGCCCTTTTCTTGTGCAACAGGTCACAAATATTGCTGCTGTGATGGCACACTGTGGAATTTCACCCAGTAGATATGGGAGTTTATCAAAATTGGGTTTTGTTTTCGAATTCTTTGTGGATCTGTGTAATCTGAGGGAAATATGTGTCTCTAATATGGTCATACATTGGGCAGGAGGTTATGAAGTTCAGCTCAGTTTCCACCTCATTTTGTGGGCAGTGTGCACATAGCCTGTCTTCTCTTGATAGCCAGGTCTGCCTTCGGCGGCTTTCTCAGTAGCAAGGCTATGCTCACTGAGTCTGTACATAGTCAAAGCTTTCCTTAAGTTTGGGTCAGTCACAGTGGTCAGGTATTCTGCCACTTGTGTTCTCTTGTTTAGGGGCATAATAGCATTCTAGTTTGCTCAGTTTTTTTATTAATTCTTCCAATGTGTCAAGTAATTATCTTTTTGTTTTCTCATGATTTGCCTTGAGTCTAATTGTGCTGCTGTCCTGGGGCTCTGTGGGGTGTGTTGTGTTTGTGAACAGAGCCCCAGACCAGCTTGCTTAGGGGACTCTTCTCCAGGTTCATCTCTCTGTAGGTGATGGCTTTGTGTTATGGAAGGTTTGGGAAATCGCTTCCTTTTAGGTGGTTGTAGAATTTAACGTCTCTTTTCTGGATTTGATAATTAGTGGTATCAGCCTAATTCTGCTCTGCCATGCATTATTTGGTGTTCTACGTTGTACACAGAGGATATTTTTGCAGAATTCTGCATGCACAGTCTCAATTTGGTGTTTGTCCCATTTTGTGAAATCTTGGTTGGTGAGCGGACCCCGACCTCACAACCATAAAGGGCAATGGGCTCTATGACTGATTCAGGTATTTTTAGCCGGATCCTAATTGGTAATGTTGAATTTTGATGGCATAGAATGCCCTTCTTGCCTTGTCCTCTCAGATCGTTCACAGCTTTGTGGAAGTTACCTGTGGCGCTGATGTTTAGGCCAAGGTATGTATAGTTTTTTTGTGTGCTCTAGGGCAATGGTGTCTAGATGGAATTTGTATTTGTGGTCCTGGCGACTGGACCTTTTTTGGAACACCATTATTTTGGTCTTACTGAGATTTACTGTCAGGGCCCAGGTCTGGCAGAATCTGTGCAGAATATCTAGGTGCTGCTGTAGGCCCTCCTTGGTTGGTGACAGAAGCACCAGATCATCAGCAAAACAGTAGACATTTGACTTCAGATTCTAGTAGGGTGAAGGCCGGGTGCTGCAGACTTTTCTAGTGCCCGCGCCAATTCGTTGATATATATGTTGAAGAGGTGGGGCTTAAGCTGCATCCCTGTCTCACCCCACGGCCCTGTGGGAAGAAATTGTGTGTTTTTTGCTAATTTAAACCGCACACTTGTTGTTTGTGTACATGGATTTTATAATGTCGTATGTTTTACCCCCAACACCACTTTCCATCAATTTGTATAGCAGACCCTCATGCCAAATTGAGTCTAAGTTTTTTTTTTAAATCAACAAAGCATGAGAAGACTTTGCCTTTGTTTTGGTTTGTTTGGTTGTCAATTAGGGTGTGCAGGGTGAATAAATGGTCTGTTGTACGGTAATTTGGTAAAAAGCCAATTTGACATTTGCTCAGTACATTGTTTTCATTGAGGAAATGTACGAGTCTGCTGTTAATGATAATGGAGGATTTTCCAAGGTTGCTGTTGACGCATATCCCACGGTAGTTATTGGGGTCAAATTTGTCTCCACTTTTGTGGATTGGGGTGATCAGTCCTTGGTTCCAAATATTGGGGAAGATGCCAGAGCTAAAGATGATGTTAAAGTGTGGGACCTTATATAGACAGGTGTGTTTCTTTCCAAATCATGCCCAATCAATTGAATTTACCACATGTGGACTCCAATAAAGTTGTAGAAACATCTCAAGGATGACCAATGKAAACAGGATGCACCTRAGCTCAATTTCGAGTCTCATAGCAAATGGTCTGAATACTTATTTAAATAAGGTATTTCTGTTTTTATTTTTAATAAATTAGCAAAAATGTCTAAAAACCTGTTTTTGCTTTGTCATTATGGGGTATTGTGTGTAGATTGCTGAGGAAAACATTTTMTTTAATACATTTTAGAATAAGGCTGTAACGTAACAAAATGTGGAAAAAGTCAAGGGGTCTGAATACTTTTCCGAAGGGACTGTATATCTACTTTTGTGTATGGCGTGTTGAAACTTGTTTAGCAATGAGACCATAAAGAGTCATTTTAAAGGAAAGCAAACGCTTACAGGAGACGTAACACATGCAAACAAACATGTGGTCACAGTCTAGAGAGTGAGCCAGTGGAGGTTAGAACTCTAGCCATCAAAACAATTGTATTATTTAATTTGATCACTCTGTTGTCGCAGAGCACTTTCCTGCGCAGCAAGAGGAAATGCAAACCTGTCGTGTATTCAAGGTTTAAAAAGGCTTCTAAAGTTTGTGATTTCCGCTTTAAAGTTTCAGATTTGTTTTGCCCTAACGGAAAATGTATCAACCCCTACACAAATGTCTATTAAATATGTCTATTATATTATGTCCTGTTGCTCCAGGATAATTTTGCTGCTGTGAGAAACTGGTCAAATTAATATAGGGGAATTTCCATGTAAAAGGACCCATGAGATTGTCAAATATGGTGTCAAAGGAAAGCTAAGAGTCTATATTTTTGATGAATTAAGGCATGCATACATTTTTCAACCATTTTTCTATTCCTAAATATTAGGAATAAGCAAATTCTTAGATTTTTGGTCAAACAGGTGGAAAAGGGGTCTTAGAAAATTTGCCAACTAATATCAACACTTCTATTTAGTTTGGGATAAATGATTTACCTTGTGTAAGTTTAAGAAATATTGCCYTGTGCCTTGAAAATCCGTTAGCAAAAACCTACATATTTTAAATATTTTATATTTTATTTTCAMATTTCTGTCCCTCATGAGGAGGGAGGATAATGAAAGTTCACAGAACTAACAAGTAAAGGTAAACCTATTTGGTAACATAATTTCAGAAAAATCAGTAATGAAATTACTGCAAATGAATTGGCTACAAAGGAAATCATACTAGTTGCAAAGCATAGTTGGGTCACCTGCTACAGTCCAGTCCGGAMTGGACCAAATATGAACCAATCATAGACTTCTATGTTTCATAAGTTTGGAGAGCACAGTACAGTAAAGCACAGTGGAGTATAGTAAAGTTCAAACAAAAAGTTGACTAGAGTATACTGTAGTTCAGTACAGTACAAAATCCTGGAGGGACTAACTGTACTCTACTTTACTGAACTCTACTGTAGTGTACTGAACTCTACTCTACTCACGTTGGCTCTACTGTACTGTACTGTACTCTACTGAACTCTACTGTAGTGTACTGAACTCTACTCACGGCGACTGTACTGTACTGAACTCTACTCTACTCATGGCGACTGTACTGTACTGTACTGAACTCTACTCTACTCATGCCGACTCTACTGTATGTATGTACCTATGAATCTACTGTAGTGTACTGACTCTACTCTACTCACGGCGCTTACTGTACTGTATCGACTACTCTCTACACTACTGTCTGTAGTGACTGAACTCTACTCTACTCACGGCGACTGTACTGTACTGTACTGGAACTCTACTCTACTCATGCGACTCTACTGTACTGTACTGTACTGAACTCTACTTTACTGAACTCTACTTTACTGAACTCTACATATTTACTTTACTGAACTTACTACTGTAGTGTACTGGAACTCTACTTTACTGAACTCTACTGTAGTGTACTGAACTCACTTTACTGGAACGCTACTGTAGTGTACTGAACTCTACTTTACTGAACTCTACTGTAGTGTACTCAACTCTACTTTACTGAACTCTACTGTATGTACTGACTCTACTCTACTGAACTCTACTGTAGTGTACTGAACTCTACTCTACGAACCTACTGTAGTGTACTGAACTCTACTGTAGTGTACTGAACTCTACTCTACTACGGCGACTGTACTGTACTGTACTGACTCTACTGTAGTGTACTGAACTCTACTCATGTCGACTCTACTGTACTGTACTCAACTCTACTGTACTGTACTCAACTCTACTGTACTGTACTCAACTCTACTCTACTGTACTCAACTCTACTGTACTGTACTCAACTCTACTCTACTGAACTCTACTCTACTGTACTGAACTTTACTCTGCTGTGCTGTGCTGTACTTTGATGTCAAACTTGTGATGAAACATAGACGTCTATAGATGGGTTCAGATTTGGACCTGTCCGGACCAACCAAATGTGGTCTTGTTTGGGGGAGATTTGATTAAAATAATAGCCAGTGTGTAGAATAATACCCAAATATGAAAAGGAGGATATTGCATATTTCTACCTTTGTGTAGCCATGAAGAGAATGCCATTCATATCCATAATTGTGCATTTCTGTGTCGTACAGATCAGGGACCCATGATGAAATGTATTAAAACCACTTCACTTAGTTGTTCACGTCACTGAAGTTCAACAACCCAGATAGATGTYTTCAAARTCAAGGTGTCATGTCATACATAGCTGACAGCCCATTCTGTCTGCAGACGTCTTTCAATCTTCATTCAGAGCAGATATTTAACMCMGTTTTTAGAAAACGTGTTCACATAAAAACCTGAGGGAGATTTTACCGAAATTCTGTTACCAAACTTTTAATTTGCACTGTTCTTCCAATAAATGTGTTTTTTGTCAAATGTTCAAAGTAGTCCTTGTGCATAGAGTTGTATGGTTTGTTAAACTTCGAAATCAATGTTTTTTGTTTGGCATACATTTTAAAGTGACAAATCTGAGTCCGTTACTGTGGAATTGCCCCAAGGACATCTGTAGCATTGTTCCGCTCTGTCTGTAATTAAAGCAAGATAGACTGTATGTCTGTCTTCTGAAGGCCCCTGGCTTTCTCAACCCATTTTATTTATATCACATCACAGTCACAGCTCATTCATCTTTTCTAACTCAGCCATATTTTCTAGGCCAAACGAATATTCCACTCTAGTTGTCATGCCAATAGATTAGTATGCTCTTGCGTGGTCTTTCTGCAGTGGAGTGAGTGACTCTGCAGCAGGGACTGAGTGAGTGAGCAGGGTCTGTGCAGTCTGCATCCCGGTATTCAGGCTCTAGAACATTCCAACACACAGTCAGACTCAGAAACACACACACACACACACTGTCCAAAACACACATCAAGCTCTCAAGGCTTCAACACACAATCAGACATGATGTCAGACATGAAAACACTCCAACTACAACACAGACACACACACACACACGTAGAACATCACTCGAATACACAGGTCACAACCTATCCTTCATTCTTGGTCAATACATTTCATGTCTCTGCTGCAACAGTATTAGTCTGGACCACAGGGATTTCCCTCTCCTGTTTTCCATGCTGGATTTAAAAGWAGTTTACATTTGGTCAGTCACCCTGGCATTGATTTCAACGTCCACAGGCGTCGTTTTTCGGTAGGGTCCGGTGCGGCTTTAATTTCAACGTCYTGTCACGTCTGCTCCTGCTCCTCCCCTCCGGCGTACGACATCGCCAGAGCACTAACCACCRGTCCTGGGATTCATCATTACGCACACCTGGCACTCATCATTACGCGCACCTGTTATTCATTATAATTCACACCTGGACTCCATTACCTTCATCATTTCCTCCCCTTTATATGTCACTCTCCCATTTTCACTCACCAGTTGGTATTGTTCTCGTGTATCGGCCCACTGCCTTATGTTAGTGTCGTGTTCTTTGGTTATGTTGTTTAATTMAAACGTTTCACCTGCTTCCGACTCAMCTACCCATCATTACAGTCCACAGATGTTTATTTTTGGTCTGGTCTGGACCGTCCTTGATTTGTCCCAAACATAGACTGAGCTCTCTGTCCATCTGTAAGAGCACAACAGAACAAATAGTTATGTCTCTTGGCATAGCCCATGAACCCTAACCCTAACCCTAACCTAACCCAAAGTTTATTATATCCTAACCTAAACCAAATAGTTTATTTAATCCTAAAACTAACCCAAATAGTTTATCAATCCTAAACCTAACCCAAATAGTTTATTTAATCCTAAATCTAACCCAAATAGTTTATTCAATCCTAAACCTAACCCAAATAGTTATTAATCAAATCTAACCCAATAGTTTATTCAATCCTAAACTAACCCAAATAGTTTATTAATCCTAAATCTAACCAAATAGTTTATTCAATCCTAACAAAACCAAATAGCCTATTGAATCCTAAACCTAACCCAAATAGCCGATTGAATCCTAAACCTAACCCAAAAGAGTACAGAGTGGGTAAGCAAAATAATAATATGTCTCTCTATATCTCACAATTTAATCTGATGGATTCTTAAAATTGAGCAATTCAACTTCCCCTAATAACTCTGTCTATATCTCTGCTACCAAGATTTGAAAGAGCCAGCTGTTCGAAGGAAAAAACTCTCCACTCTCTCTTTCTCTTCTCCTCTCTCTCTCCCTCTCTTTCTCAATATTTTTCTCTATCTGTCCCATCCCCTCTGCTCC
This sequence comes from Salvelinus sp. IW2-2015, assembly GCF_002910315.2. Classification (NCBI taxonomy): domain Eukaryota; kingdom Metazoa; phylum Chordata; class Actinopteri; order Salmoniformes; family Salmonidae; genus Salvelinus; species Salvelinus sp. IW2-2015. The sequence continues at coordinate 303,321 of NW_019943264.1, read as the reverse complement.
ATCCCTTTCTCTCTCTCTCTCGCTCCCTCCTTCCTCTCTCTCTCTCCCTCCATCTTTCTCATCTCTCACTCCTTCCATCCCTTTCTCCACTATCTCTCACTCTCGCTCCACCACCAAACCTCAAATACGCAAGCAAGCAGCTTATATAACCGGCTTTCAAAATCAGCCTGACTCATAACTTGGTCTGTGTGCTGCCATGTTGCAGAAGGCTTTCACACAGCTATTTTCACTGGAAGGCACACACACACACAACACACACACACACACACACACACACACACACACACACACACACACACACACACACACACACACACACACACACACAACACACACCACACACACACACACAAACACACACTGCTGACGATTAGTCTGAGTGTTGTTCTTCGATAAGGAAAAAATAATGTTTTCGATTTCAAATTTTTGTGACATTAATGCACTTGCATTATGTGCGTTGAAGCTGTAACAACACAGAATAAAACAAGTAATACATGTCCATGTGTAGACATGCCCATTACTGCTTACACTTATTACCATCATTTATTCACATGACATTACTTAAAAAATATTTGTGTAATTACATTTGTTAATTTGAGACTTTTATTCATTTCAAGTCATCATCTCATCTTATAGAGCTGCTTGCTATACTGTCTGACAAAATCACTATTTGTAGAAATAGAATGCTTTTATGACTGCTGAATATCAACTATCAATCACTTAGATTGTGTATTTTCAGGTGGAGATACCTCGCGAAGCAACTACTCTCTATCCCTCTCAATCAAGCAGTCTCTTTCCCTCTCCCTTTCTGTGTCTACCCCACACAGACCGGTTCCTGGCTAAATTCCAATCTGGCCCTCATACCATAATGGCCTACCTAATCTAGATTCTAGATTAGATTCCAAGATGGCGTAACAGTTCAGACGTCTTTGTCTTTGTCTTGTCGTGTCCCTTGTACATATATTTTTTTCTTCGTATATACAGTTGAAGTCGTAAGTTTACATACACTTAGGTTGGAGTCATTAAAACTCGTTTTTCAACCACTCCACAAATTTCTTGTTAACAAACTATAGTTCTGGCAAGTCGGTTAGGACATCTACTTTGTGCATGACACAAGTAAGTTTTCCAACAATTGTTTAAAGACAGATTATTTCACTTATAATTCAATGTATCACAATTCCAGTAGGTCAGAAGTTTACATACACTAAGTTGACTGTGGCCTTTAACTTCTTTGATATAGGGGGCAGCATTTTCACTTTTGGATGAATTGCGTGCCCATAGTGAACTGCCCCCTACTCTGTCCAGATGCTAATATATGCATAGTATTACTATTGGATATAAACACTCTGAAGTTTCTAAAACTATTTGAATGATGTCTGTGAGTATAACAGAACTCATATGGCAGGCAAAAACCTGAGAAGAATCAAACAGGAAGTGAGATTCTGAGACTGGTCAACGTTCAACTCATCGCCTATTCAATTCCTGTAAGATATGGATCTGTTTGCACTTCCTACGCTTCCACTAGATGTCAACAGTCTGTAGAACATGGAATGAAGCTTATGCTGTGTGTGGGGCCGGATGAGAGGGAATGAGTCAGTGGTCTGGCAGATTGCGTTCTGGTCAGCACTTTCTCATGATATGCTTGCGTTCATAACTTATACAGACACGAAGAATGCTCCGTTGAAGTATTGGATATATATGATAAAACATCTGAAGATTGATTCTCTACTTAGTTTGACCAGTTTATTCGACCTGTTATATAACTTTTTGAAGTTTTCGTCGAGTTCTGCATCTGCGCGAGCGTTTGACATGTGCAGTAAACATGCTAGCAAAAGTAGCTACTTAGACATAAGTAATGGACATTATCGGGGGGAAAAAACTGATTTTTGTGGAGCTAGGATTCCTGGAGTGCATTCTGATGAAGATGATCAAAGGTAAGGAATATTTATGATGTAATTTCGTATTTCTGTTGACTCCAACATGGCGGAGAAATGTTATTTTGAGCGCCGTCTCAGATGCATGGTGTGCTCAAAAAGCATGGTGTGCTTTTTACGTAAAGTTTTTTGAAATCTGACACAGCGGTTGCATTAAGAACAAGTGATCTTTAATTCATGTAAAACATGTATCTTTCATCAAAGTTTATTGAGTATTTCTGTTATTTGACGTGCTTGCAATTTCTCCGGATATTTTGGAGGCATTTCTGAACATGGCGCAATGTAAACCGAGATTTGTGGATATACTGTAAATATGCACATTATCGAACAAAACATAAATGTATTGTGTAACATGATGTCCTATGAGTGTCATCTGATGAAGATCATCAAAGGTTAGTGATTAATTTTATCTCTATTTCTGCTTTTTGTGACTACTATCTTTTGCTGGGAAAATGGCTGTGTTTTTCTGTGGCTATGTACTGAGCTAACATAATCGTTTGGTGTGCTTTCGCCGTAAATCTTTTTGAATAGACATTTCTGATCAACATGTGTAGCTTTATTTGGTGTCTTTCATGTGTGATTTCATGAAAGATTGATTTTATTAGTAATATATTTGAATTTGGCGCGCTACATTCTTTCTGGCTTTTGGCCAAGTGGGACGCTACCGTCCCACATATCCCAGAGAAGTTTCTGATAGGCTAATTGACACATTTGAGTCAATTGAGGTGTACCTGTAGATGTATTTCAAGGCCTACCTTCAAACCAGTGCCTCTTTGCTTGACATCATGGGAAAATCAAAACAAATCAGCCAAGAACTCAGAAAAAAATTGTAGACCTCCACAAGTCTGGTTCATCCTTGGGAACATTTTCCAACGCCTGGAGGTACCACGTTCATCTTTACAAGCAATAGTACGCAAGATAAAAACACCATGGGACCAAGCAGCCGTCAACCGCTTAGGAAGGAGGCGCGTTCTGTCTCCTAGAGATGAACGTATTTTGGTGCGAAAAGTGCAAATCAATCCAGAACAACAGCAAAGGCCCTTGTGAAGATGCTGGAGGAAACAGGTACAAAAGTTTCTACATCCACAGTAAAACGAGTCTTATATCGCATAACCTGAAAGGCGCTCACAAGGAAGAAAGCCACTGCTCCAAAACCGCCATAAAAAAGCCAGACTACAGTTTGCAACTGCCATTTGGAGGAAAAAGGGGGAGGCTTGCAAGCCGAAGACACCATCCCAACCATGAAGCACGGGGGTGGCAGCATCATGTTGTGGGGGTGCTTTGCTGCAGAAGGCACTGGTGCACTTCACAAAATAGATGGCTCATGAGGAAAGAAAATTATATGGATATATTGAAGCAACATCTCAAGACATCAGTCAAGAAGTTAAATCTTGGTCGCATATGGGTCTTTCAAATGGACAATGACCCCAAGCATACTTCCAAAGTTGTGTCAAAATGGCTTAAGGACAACAAAGTCAAGGTATTGGAGTGGCCATCACAAAGCCCTGACTTCAATCCTATAGAAAATTTGTGGGCAGAACTGAAAAAGCGTGTGCGAGCAAGAGGCCTACAAACCTGACTCAGTTACACCAGCTCTGTCAGGATGAATGGGCCAAAATTTACCCAAGCATGTGGAAGGCTACCCGAAATGTTGACCCATGTTAATAATTTAACGGCAATTCTACCAAATACTAATTGAGTGTATGTAAACTTCTGACACTGGGAATGTGATGAAATAATAAATGCTGAAATAAATCCTTCTCTCTACTATTATTCTGACATTTCACATTCTTAAAATAAAGTGGTGATCCTAACTGACCTAAGACAGGGAATTTTTACTAGGATTAAAAGTCAGGAATTGTTTTAATTGAGTTTAAATGTATTTGGCTAAGGTGTATGTAAACCCAGAGCATACCGGACTGCTTTTTTCCACCAAATTTCCACATCTTCGGATTCCTACCGCAAGCTCTGAACCTTTTCACCTGGATCATTGCAGCTAGCTAGCTGCTATCCGAGTGGCTACTCCTGGCTAACGTCTCTGTCCCGAAGCAAGCACCAGTTAGCCTGAACTAGCCTCGTGCTAGGCCATTTCCCGGCTAGCTGAGAGGTCATCAGCCACTCCTTGGGCTACTATACTCTTTTTGCCAATTGCCTGGACCCTTTTACTGCTGACACTGAGCCCCGTCGATCCATCACGACTGGTCTACCGACGTAATCCGCCAAGGGGTTTCAACAGGCTCCTCCGTCACGATTCCCTGAAGGCCCATCCGCTAGCTGCGGTCGCTAGCTGTCTAGAGCATATCGGCTGTTAACTGAAGAGGTCCATCAGCCAATTCTTGGGCTACAATACCAATTTTGCCAATTGCCTGACCCTTTTCCTGCCTATAGCGAGCCTGCCGATCCATCACAACTGGTCTGCCGACGTAACCATCGAGGGGCTACAACAGACTATTCCATCGACGTCCCCTAAGCCTTCTGCCTGCTATCCCCGGCCCGCTAGCTGTCTGAATCACAGTGTCTCAGCTCGCCTAGCTACTCACTGGTCTCTATGATCACTTGGCTACGCATGCCTCTCCTAATGTCAACATGCCGCGTCCATTGCTGTTTTGGTTAGTGATTATTGTCTTATTTCACTATAGAGCCTCCAGCCCTGCTCAATATGCCTTAGCTAGCCTTTTGTTCCACATCCCACACATGCGTGACTCAACTGGTTTAAAGGTGTCTCTTGAGTCAAAACCTCTTCATCGTCACTCAATGCCTAGGTTTACCTCCACTGTATTCACATCCTACCATACCTTTGTCTGTACATTATGCTTGAATTATTCTTCCGCGCCCAGAAACCTGCTCCTTTTACTCTCTGTTCGAATGCACTAGATGACCAGTTCTTATAGCTTTAGCCATCCTTATCCTACTCCTCCTCTGTTCCTCTGGTGATATAGAGGTTAATCCAGGCCCTTCGACCAGCTCCACTCCCACCCCAGGCACTCTCATTTGTTTACTTCTGTAACCGTAAAAGCCTTGTTTCATGCATGTTAACATTAGAAGCCTACCTAAGTTTGTTTTACTCACTGCTTTGGACACTCTGCCAACCCGGATGTCCTAGCTGTATCTGAATCTGGCTTAGGAAGGCCACCAATTTCCATCCTAACAATAAAATTTTCCGAACAAGATAGACCTGCCAAAGGGGCGGAGTTGCAATCTACTGCAGAGATAGCCTGCAGAGTTCTGTCATGCTATCCAGTCTGTGCCCAACAATTTGAGCTTCTACTTCTAAAAATCTACCTTTCCAAAAACAAGTCTCTCACCATTGCCTTGTTATAGATCCCTTCAGCCCCAGCTGTGCCCTGGACACCATATGTGAATGATTGCCCCCATCTATCTTCAGAGCCGTACTTGTTAGGTGACCTAAACTGGGACATGCTTAACACCCGGCCGTCCAACAATCTAAGATAGATGCCCCCAATCTCACACAAATTGTTAATGAACCTACCAGGTACAACCCAAAATCCGTAAACACGCACCCTCATAGATAACATCTTGACCAACCTGCCCTCTAAAACACCTCTGCTGTCTTCAACCAGAATTCTCAGCGATCACTGCCTCATTGCCTGCGTCCGTAATGGGTCTGCGGTCAAACGACCACCCTCATCACTGTCAAATGCTCCCTAAACACTTCACGAACAGGCTTTCTAATCGATCTGGTGCCGGTATCCTTGGAAGGATATGACCTCATTCGTCAGTTGAGGATGCTTGGTTATTCTTTAAAAGTGCTTTCCTCACATCTTAAATAATCATGCCCATTATCAAAATGTAGAACAGGAACAATATACCCTTGGTTCACTCCAGACCTGACTGCCCTTGACCAGCACAAAAAAAATCCTGTGGCATACTGCATTAGCATCGAATAGCCCCCGCGACATGAAACTTTTCAGGGAAGTTAGGAACCAATATACCAGGCAGTTAGAAAGCAAAGCTAGCTTTTTCAAACAGAAATGTGATCCTGTAGCACCAACTCAAATAGTTCTGGACACTGTAAGTCCATGGAGAATAAGAGCACCTCCTCCAGCTGCTAGGAAACACTGTCACCACTGATAAATCCACTAGAATTGAGAATTTCAATAAGCACTTTTATACAGCTGGCCATGCTTTCCACCTGGCTACCCCTGCCCGCGTCAACAGCCCTGCACCCCCCACAGCAACTTGCCCAAGCCTCCCCCATTTCTCCTTCACTCATATCCAGATAGCTGATGTTCTGAAAGAGTTGCAAAATCTGGACCCCTACAAATCAGCTGGGCAAGACAATCTGGACCCTCTCTTTCTAAATTTATTCGCCGAATTGTTTGCAACTCCTATACTAGCCTGTTCACCTCTCTTTCGTATCGTCTGAGATCCCAAAGATTGGAAAGCTGCCGCCGTCATCCCTCTTCAAAGGGAGACGCTCTAGACCCAAACTGTTAGACCTATATCTATCCTACCCTTGCCTTTCTAAGGTCTTCGAAAGCCAAAATTAAACAAACAGACACGACCATTCGGATCCCACCGTAACCTTCTCGCTATGAATCTGTTCCGAGCTCGTTCTAACCCGCCCATCGATAAAGGACTGTACTGTGCAGCCGTATTCATTCAACCTGGCCAAGGACTTTCGACGCTGTCAATCGACCGCATTCTTGTTCGCAGACTCAAGCAGCCTTGGATGTCTCAACATGACTGCCTCGCTTGGTTCACCAACTACTTTCTCAGACAGAGTTCCAGTGTGTCAAATCAGAGCGGCCTATTGTCCGGACCTTCTGTCAGTCTCATAATGGGGTGCCCCACAGGATTCAATTCTCGAGCCCGACTCTTTCTTTGAATACATCAATGATGTCGCGCTGCTGCTGGTGATTCCTCTGGATCCACCTCTACACAGACGACACCATTCTGGTATAGTTCTGGCCCTTCTTTTGACACTGTTCTTAACACACCTCCAAAGACTAGCTTCCAACTTGCCATACACTCTCCTTCGTAGCCTCCAACTGCTCTTTAACATGCAAGTAAACTAAATGCAATGCTATCTCAATCGATCACTGCCCGCACCTGCCCGCCGTCCAGCATCACTACTCTGACGGTTCTGACTATTATATGTGGGGACCAACTTCAAATACCTTTAGGCTGTTCTGGTTTAGGGACTGTAAACTCTCCTTCCAACTCACACTAGCATCTCCGAAGCCAAATTAAATCTAGATCGCTTCCTATTTCGCAACAAAGCATCCATTCACTCATGCTGCAAAACAATAACCTCGTAAAACTGACTATTCCACCGATCCTTGACGTTCGGCGACTGTAATTTTACAAAAATGAGCCTCCAACACTCTACTCAGCAAATTTGGAGGCCATGCTTTCATATGCTAGTTGCCATCCGTTTGCACCAAAGCCCCATATCCTGACTCCACCACTTGACACTAAAATGCTCTCATGGCGCTGGCCATTCATATTCGGCGCCAAACCCACTGGCTCCAGTTTCATTCTTAAGTCATTTGCTAAAAAGCCCTGCCTTATCTCAGCTCACTGGTCACCATAGCAGCACCACCCGTAGCACGCGCTCCAGCAGGTACTATGTTCACTGCGTCACGCCCAAAGCAAACTCCTCCTTTGGCCGCCTTTTCCTTCCAGTTTCTGCAGCTAATTGAACTGGAAACGAATTGCAAACGCTGAAGCTGCAGACTCTATATCTCCCTCACTAACTTTAAGCATCAGCTGTCAGGCAGCTCACAATATTCGCACCTCTGTACATAGCCATCTGTAAATGCCCATCCCAACTACCTTCATCCCCATTTTGTATTATTTTATTTGCTTCCTTTGCACCCAAGTATCTCTCCTTGCACATTCATCTTTCTCACATCTATCACTCCAGTGTTTAATTGCTAAATTGTAATTACTGTCGCCACCTACGGCCCTATTTATCTGCCTTACCTCCCATCTTACCTCATTTGACACACACTGTGTATAGATTTTTTTCTATTGTGTTATTGACWGTACGTTTGTTTATTCCATGTGTAACTCTGTGTTGTTGTTTGTGTCGCACTGCTTTGCTTTATCTTGGCCAGGTCGCAGTTGTAAATGACAACTTGTTCTCAACTGGCCTATCTGGTTAAATAAAGGTGAAATAAAAAAAATATTAAATCATCCCCAGCTTCCAATTGGCTCATTCATCCCTCCTCCTCTCCCCTGTAACTATTCTCCAGGTCATTGTTGTTAATGAGAATGTGTTCTCAGTCAACAAACCTGGTAAAATAAGGCAAAAAATATATATTACAAGTAAGCACGCAATGGATTTGGTCATTGTAGTTAATTACCATGTTTTCTGTGCTAAACTATGTAGAATATTGGCCTGTTGGAAACTACAACTCCCTACTACATTGCACAGTTCGGGCTTGAGCAGATTTCTCTCCAGAGAAACWGCGCATTGAGCTCACATTTTGTTTTGAAAGAAAGTAAAGGAATTCAAATAATTTAACTAACACACACACACAGACACACACACAGACACACACGCAGACACACACGCAGACACACACACACACACACACACCTCTCCAGTGGTTAAAGTAACAACTGGACAGAGGGGAATCAGATCCCAGATATGTGGTTAGGAGCAACTAAGACTTTCAGCAAGGGGAGCTAAAGTACCACATCATTATCATCATTGACCCCAGTGGTGGGACTGTCTTCAGCACAGTGCTATAAAAGCTCCTTTAAGTTTAGTAGGGAATAGGTAATGTGTGTGCCACAGTTATAAATGTTTAAGCTGTCAGCTGTTCAATGCTGCTGCTTTGATGTTTTATGCAGTGCGCGCACACACACACACACCGCTCTGTTTCATTTTGCAGTTCCTTGGCTCATTTTTTAAACTAAACATCTCCAACATGAATTCCTATTTTGGAGACAGTGAAAATGGTGTAACAGAACTAGAAAACAATTTGTTCTAAACGATATTTGTCCTGCCAGCCATCTCGCTTGTTAGTTGGCTGTTGTCATCTGTAGATGGCTCTGCTACACAAAGACTGGTTCTGTCTACCTCTCTCCTCTGAAGAGTTATTGTTGTGACCTCAACAAGGTCTAGATCGTAGTGGTGTTCTCTCTCTCTCTCTCCGTCTCCATCTCTCTCTCTCTCCCTCCGTCTCCATCTCGCTCTTGCTCTTGCTCTCTCTCTGTGTCTCTCTCCTTCTTTCTTTGTCTCTCTCTTTCTCTCTCTCGCTCTCCGTTTCAGGGTTATGCGAAGTGCCTTGGGTTAATGCTTAGTAGACCTTTCACTGCTGTTTGCATTACTA